>NC_091982.1:127045794-127063294 GCF_044704955.1 Pristiophorus japonicus
GTGTGGAGCGAACTTCTGTTGAACAGGAACCTTCAGAAGGTGAACTCTTTGAAACGATGGAGCCTTGCGGAGAACTTGCATGAATAAGAGACCTCACCGTGCCCTCACGACACCCTGAAGCACTTCACAGCTAATGGATTGCTTCTTGAAGCAGAGCTCCTGCTGTTTTTGTGTGTGTGTGTGTGTGTGTGTGTGTGAGTGTGTGTGTGTGTGTGTGTCTGTGTGTGCGAGTGTGTGTGTGTGTGTGTGCGAGTGTGTGTGTGTGTGAGTGTGTGTGTATGTGTGTGGGTTTGTGTGAGTGTGTGTGTGTGTGAGTGTGAGTGTGTGTGTGTGTGTGTGTGCGAGTGTGTGTGTGAGTGTGTGTGTGTGTGTGTGTGTGTGTGCGAGTGTGTGTGTGTGTGAGTGTGTGTGAGTGTGTGTGTATGTGTGTGGGTTTGTGTATGGGTTTTGTAAGGGGTGGTTTTCAGGGGGTCAGCTTTCAATTCTGATCTTATATGAGCGGTTCCGAATCGCTCCCACACCCTTGGTTCTAGACTCTGGGATTATGAAGGGGCTGTGGCAGACTTGGACAGACAATCGGTTTCAAGGTAGGAAGCAGGTATGGCTTTATTGTGTTTAAAAAAGAAGTAAAAGGCACACCTTTAATAACACACACAGAATAATAATACCAATACACACTGAGGGGTACAACACATTGACTAAAGTGTCAAATTATAGCCTGTGGGGAAAAGAATACAGCTTAAACTCTAAATGGGGTAAAGAGGAGAATGCAGATACATTTACACAAGTTATCCCAGCCTCCCCCCTCCCAATTCCCCTAACTAACTAAGTTATAGCTCTGGGGGTTCAGGGGCTATGCTCACCAATCCCTTTTGACAGATGCCGGTGAATCGCAGTTTCAGGGTTCACTGCACTTTGCCTTCTAGGCGAGCCGTACCCCCGATGGAGGCGAGGAGTTTGGACTGCGTAGTCTTCAGTTGGGGTGAGTCCGCTGATGCGGTAAGTCGCGTTTTGGATGTATGGGGTAAGTACCCACTTTCTTTGTTTCAAGGGAGCTGCTCATTAGTTTTGAGCTCTCTGTCAGAATTTGGCGGGCTCGTTCAGCAGTAATTTGATTATGATGTGGTAATGTGGAAAATCACCGGTTGGCATTGTTGAAGCAGTATTTAAACTCTTGGGCCGTTTGGCTGGGCCCGTGATTTCTATAGGTCTATTTGCACATGCATGCCAATAATGGTCTCCAGTGATTAGTCTGATAGCTCTTGATACGTTCATGTCCTAGGGAGCGAATTTTTATGCCTCACAGTTCTTGTTAGTTATCGATTGACTCATTCTCCCAGACAAATTGAATTAGCTCCAATACCCAATTCCTGAGTGAAGTCCCACCCTCTGTTCTGGCAGTCTGTTCCAACTTGTTCCTTTAGAGATCTTTAACTTGTAAAACTCTTAAGTATCTTCCTCAGAGTTTTTCCTCGGATACCAAAATGTTCATCGAGTTCCAAATTAAATTCCCTTTCCTATGAGCCCAAACACTGGGGGGGGGGGTGGGGGGTCTCCATGAATGCATCCCCTTTTATCCCCCGCAGGCCTCGTCTGCCCCTTAAACTCATTTGTGTCCTGAAGTTTTTCCTTCCATTTTAAAAGTCCAAAAAGGGATTCTTCTCCTCTGCAGGGGAAAGGTAAAAGGAACCTTTGTGAAATATTGGTAAATTCTACAGTTTGTGTGTGTGTGCGTGTGTGGGTGTGTGTGTGTTTGTGTGTGGGTTTTTGTGTGTGTGTGTGTGTGTGCGTGGGTTTTTGTGTGTGTGTGTGTGTGTGTGTGTGTGTGTGTGCATGTGTGTGTGTTTGTGTGTGTGTGGGTTTGCGTGTGTGTGTGTGTTTGTGTGTGTGTGGGTTTGTATGTGGGTTTTTGTGTGTGTGTGTGTGTGTGTGTTTGTGTGTGTGTGGGTTTGTGTGTGGGTTTTTGTGTGTGTGTGGGTGTGTGTGTGTGTGTGTGTGTGTTTGCGTGTGGGTGTGTGTGTTTGTGTGTGTGGGTGTGTGTGTTTGCGTGGGTGTGTGTGTTTGTGTGTGTGAAGGTTTGTGTGTGGATGTGTGTGTGTGTGGGTGTGTGTGTGTGTGTGTGTGTGTTTGTGTGTGGGTGTGTGTGTGGGTGTGTGTGTTTGCGTGGGTGTGTGTGTTTGTGTATGTGTGTGTGTGTGTTTTTGTTTGTTCTCACATAGTCCGTGGAAAGACTAACAGACATGTAAACACATTCAAACACAAACAACTACGTGCACACATGCACACACACAGTATACACATCCAAAAAACGAAAATATAATAAATATCTAAAACCCCAAAAATATAATAATGAATAGTCAGCATGGATTTCAGAAAGTCTTGCTTGATCAACCTCATTGAATTCTTTGAAGAGGTAACAGAGAGAGTAGACAATAGTAATGCAGTGGAGATAATTTATCTAAATTTCCAAAAGGTCTACAATAAAGTACCACATAATGACTAATAATAAGGACAGAGCACGCACAGTCAGGGGACAAGTAGCAGAATGCATAACTAGCTGGCCGCAAGAGCAGGGTAAAGGGTGGCCCTTCACAGTGGCAGAAGCTGGGTAGTGGGGTCCACTGTTGTTCACAATTTATGTTAATGATTTAGACCTTAGAATCAAAAGAACAATTTCTAAATTTGCAGAAAACACCAAATTGGGGGCATGGGAGGACAGTCAATACTGAAGAGGACTGCAATAAATTACAAGAAGACATTAATATACTTGCAATAAATGGGCAGAGAATTACTAAATGAATTTCGATTTAGATAAGTGTGAGGTATTACATTTTGCTAAGAAAAATGAGGATGCCACATATTGATAAGTGGCAAGTAGCATCTGTGTCACACAAATGTCAGACAATGACCATCTCCGACAAGAGAGTCTAACCACCACCCCTTGATAGTCAATGTTATTACCATCATCGAATCCCAGAGTCACAATGCGGATTCCGCCCACTGAGGGGTACAACGGACATGATCTTCCCCACGTGACAACTACAAGAGAAACAGCACCAACCCCTGTACATGGCTTTCTTTGACCTCACAAAGACCTTTGACATTGTCAACCGTGAAGGACTATTCGGCTGCCCCCAAAAGTTTGTCACCATGCCCCGCCTGCTACATGATGACATGCAAGCCGTGATCCTGACCAACGGATCCACCACAGACCCAATCCACACCCGGACCGGGGTCAAGCAGAGCTGTGTCATCGCACCAACGCTCTTCTCAATCTTCCACGCTGCAATGCTCCATCTCACCCTCAGCAAGCTCCCCGCTGGAGTGGAACTATACTATAGAACCAGTGGGATCCTGTTCAACCTTCGTCACTTCCAGGCCAGATCCAAGGTCGTCCCATCCTCTGTCATTGAATTACAGTAGGCAGATGACGCTTGCGTCTGCACTCGCTCGGAGGCCAAAGCCATCGTCAACATTTCTACTATCAACATCCTGAGGGTCACCATTGACCAGAAACTTAACTGGACCAGCCACATAAATACTGTGGCAACAAGAGTAGGTCAGAGGCTGGGTATTCTGCGGCGAGTGTCTCACCTCCTGACTCCCCAAAGCCTTTCCACCATCTACAAGGCACAAGTCAGGAGTGTGATGGAATACTCTTCACTTGCCTGGATGGGTGCAGCTCCAACAACACTCAAGAAGCTCGACACTATCCAGGACAAAGCAGCCGCTTGATTGGCCCCCCATCCACCACCTTCAACATTCACTCCCTCCACCACCGGCGCACCGTGGTTGCAGTGTGTACCATCTACAAGATGCACTGCAGCAACTCACCAAGGCTTCTTCGGCAGCACCTCCCAAACCTGCGTCCTCTACCCCCTAGAAGGACCAGGGCAGCAGGCGCATGGGAACACCACCACCTCCACGTTCCCCTCCAAGTCACACACCATCCTGACTTGGAAATATATCGCCCGTTCCTTCATCGTCGCTGGGTCACAATTCTGGAACTGCCTCCCTAACAGCACTGGGAGCACCTTCACCACACGGACTGCAGTGGTTCAAAAGGCGGCTCACCACCACCTTCTCAAGGGGCAATTAGGAATGAGCAATAAATGCTGGCCTTGCCAGCGATGCCCATATCCCGAGAATGAAACAACATATACACACACACACACACACTCACTCACTCACACACACACACACACACACATACACACACAGACACACACACACTCATACACACACACACTCACACACACTCACACACACACACACACTCACACACACACACACACACACACACATACACACACAGACACACACGCACTCATACACACACTCACACACTCACACACACACTCACACACACACACACACACACACACACATACACACACAGACACACACACACTCATACACACACTCACACACACACTCACACCCTCACACACACACACACACATACACGCAGACATACAGCCTGCTCCAACATTCAATAAGATCATGGCTGATCATCGACCTCAACTCCACTTTCCCGCCCAATCTCCATATCCCTTGATTCCCCCCCGACTCTAAAAATCTATCGATCTCAGCCTTGAATATATTCAAAGACTGAGCCTCCACAGCCCTCTGGGGCAGAGAATTCCAAAGATTCACCACCCTCTGAGTGAAGAAATTCCTCCTCATCTCAGTCCTAAATGGCCGACCCCTTATCCTGAGACTGTGACCCCTGGGTCTAGACTCCCCAGCCCGGGGAAACATCCTCCCTGCATCTACCCTGTCAATCCCCTTCAGAATCTTATGTTTCAATGAGATCACCTCTCATTCTTCTAAACTCCAGAGAGTATCGGCCCATTCTACACAATCTCTCATCATAAGACAGCCCTCTCATCCCAGGGATTAATCTGGTGACCCCCCATTGCACCGCCTCCAAGGCAAGTATATCCTTCCTTAGATACGGACACCCAAACTGTGCAGTACTCCAGGTGTGGTCTCACCAAGGCCCTGTACAGATGTAGCAAGACTTCCTTACTCTTAAACTCCAACCCCCCCCTGCAATAAAGGACAACATGCCATTGGCCTTCCTTGTTGCTTGCTGTACCTGCATGCTTGCTTTCTGTGTTTCCTGTATGAGAACACCCAAATCTCTGAACACCAACATTTAAACATTTCTCTCCTTTTAAAAAATATTCTGTTTTTCTATTCTTCCTTCCAAAGTGAATAACCTCACATTTACCCTCATTATCCCCATCTGCCATCTTACTGCCCACTCACTTAGTCTATCTATATCCCTTTGCAGACGCCTAGCCTTGTATCATTTGCAAACTTGGATACATTACACTTGGTCCCTTCATCTAGGTCATTAATATAGATTGTAAATAGCTGATGTCCCAGCACTGATCCCTGTGTCACCCCACTAGTTACATCCTCAACAGTATCTCACTGGACTGCACACTCAAGTATTGTGCAAGTGGAAGTGTCAGCGGGCTATTCAACTGTAGTGGCATCACAGCCAAACTCACTTAATATTCTCAAAGTCTCACCTTCCAGCATGGGAATCCCATTGGATGCCTTTTCTACCTGGCCTGAAAGCACCAAAAGCCATTATATCCTTGCACTGCTTCCCTGGGTAAGATCATCTCAGTCTGTACAGACTTCTGATTAACTGTCGGCCTACCCCTGTCTGTGTGGCTCAGTAACGCACTGTCCCTGCATCCATATATAAAGAAAGTCTTGCATTTATATAATGTCTTTCGCAACCACTGGATGTTTCAAAGCGCTTTACAGCCAATGAAGTACTTTTGAAGTGTAGTCACTGTTGTAATGTGGGAAACGCGGCAGCCAATTTTTGCACTGGAAGCTCCCACAAACTGCAATGTGATAATGACCAGATAATCTGTTTTTGTTATGTTGATTGAGAGATAAATATTGACCCCAGGACACCGGGGATAACTCCCCTGCTCTTCTTCGCCATGGGATCTGTTACATCCACCTGAGAGAGCAGACAGGATCTCGGTTTAATGTCTCATTTGAAAGATGGCACCTCCGACAGTGCAGCACTCCCTCAGTACTGTACTGGAGTGTCAGCCTAGATTATGTGCTCAAGTCCCTGGTGTGGGATTTGAACCCACAACCTCCTGACTCAGAGGGCAGAGTGCTACCCAAGGTCACGATAATGGAATAGCCTGCCATTACTCACAATCGTGGCACAAGTATGAGGAATGGTCGTTCGAGCAAGGTGCTGGAGGGCTGCCCCATCGGAACAGTGGCCCAGTGTGAGCCAGTGCCTTTGGGAGAGGGGATGGCAAACAACAATGGGCCAACCTGGGCGGGTCAGGCAGAGTGGGGTCGCAAGGAAGGCCAGCCCTGGGGAACCAGCCAATCCCAGCTGTCAGCTGGGAAGCAGATTCAGGGAGAGAAAGTGGTAAAATATTGCAACATACGCCACTTAAAAAATACAACTGATCTGGTCATTGTGTCATTGCTGTGTGTGGGAGCTTGCTGTGCGCCAAATGTCTGTTGTGTTTCCCACATTACAACAGTGACTACACTCCAACACTACTTCATTGGCTGTAAAGTGCTTTGGGACTTCCGGTGGTCGTGAAAGGCGCTATATAAATGCAAGTCTTTCTTTCTTTCTCTCTTTCTTTCTCTCTTTCTTTTAAAGTACACTGCTCTTCCTTAAAGCGGCGAGGTGAGGAATGTTTAGGTAGGAGGAACAGAGTACAGTCGGAGGTTACGTTGCTCTGGAGGAGAAGATGATGCAGTGTGCCAAGAAACAGCCATTGACTTGGGTACAAACTATACTGAGGGACTGTCACAGGGCTAGTTGCTGGTGAGTCTATTGATGCTGACACACTCACAGCTCACGGAGGACATTGTTTAGCATTTATTAAATGAAAATGAATGACTGCATTAAGATGCTGACTGGTGTAAGTCAGTGAAACAGGGCTCTCGCTCCGTGTGGAGCGAACTTCTGTTGAACAGGAACCTTCAGAAGGTGAACTCTTTGAAACGATGGAGCCTTGCGGAGAACTTGCATGATTAAGAGACCTCACCGTGTCCTCACGACACCCTGAAGCACTTCACAGCTAATGGATTGCTTCTTGAAGCAGAGCTCCTGCTGTTTTTGTGTGTGTGTGTGTGTGTGTGTGTGAGAGTGTGTGTGTGTGTGTGTGTGTGCGAGTGTATGTGTGAGTTTGTGTATGTGTGTGTGTGAGTGTGTGTGAGTGTGTGTGTGCGAATGTGTGTGTGTGTGAGTGTGTGTGAGTGTGTGTGTATGTGTGTGGGTTTGTGTATGGGTTTTGTAAGGGGTGGTTTTCAGAGGGTCAGCTTTCAATTCTGATCTTATATGAGCGGTTCCGAATCGCTCCCACACCCTTGGTTCTAGACTCTGGGATTATGAAGGGGCTGTGGCAGACTTGGACAGACAATCGGTTTCAAGGTAGGAAGCAGGTATAGGTTTATTGTGTTTAAAAAAGAAGTAAAAGGCACACCTTTAATAACACACACAGAATAATAATACCAATACACACTGAGGGGTACAACACATTGACTAAAGTGTCAAATTATAGCCTGTGGGGAAAAGAATACAGCTTAAACTCTAAATGGGGTAAAGAGGAGAATGCAGATACATTTACACAAGTTATCCCAGCCTCCTCCCTCCCAATTCCCCTAACTAACTAAGTTATAGCTCTGGGGGTTCAGGGGCTATGCTCACCAATCCCTTTTGACAGATGCCGGTGAATCGCAGTTTCAGGGTTCACTGCACTTTGCCTTCTAGGCGAGCCGTACCCCCGATGGAGGCGAGGAGTTTGGACTGCGTAGTCTTCAGTTGGGGTGAGTCCGCTGATGCGGTAAGTCGCGTTTTGGATGTATGGGGTAAGTACCCACTTTCTTTGTTTCAAGGGAGCTGCTCATTAGTTTTGAGCTCTCTGTCAGAATTTGGCGGGCTCGTTCAGCAGTAATTTGATTATGATGTGGTAATGTGGAAAATCACCGGTTGGCATTGTTGAAGCAGTATTTAAACTCTTGGGCCGTTTGGCTGGGCCCGTGATTTCTATAGGTCTATTTGCACATGCATGCCAATAATGGTCTCCAGTGATTAGTCTGATAGCTCTTGATACGTTCATGTCCTAGGGAGCGAATTTTTATGCCTCACAGTTCTTGGTAGTTATCGATTGACTCATTCTCCCAGACAAATTGAATTACCTCCAATACCCAATTCCTGAGTGAAGTCCCACCCTCTGTTCTGGCAGTCTGTTCCAACTTGTTCCTTTAGAGATCTTTAACTTGTAAAACTCTTAAGTATCTTCCTCAGAGTTTTTCCTCGGATACCAAAATGTTCATCGAGTTCCAAATTAAATTCCCTTTCCTATGAGCCCAAACACTGGGGGGGGTGGGGGGTCTCCATGAATGCATCCCCTGTTATCCCCCGCAGGCCTCGTCTGCCCCTTAAACTCATTTGTGTCCTGAAGTTTTTCCTTCCATTTTAAAAGTCCAAAAAGGGATTCTTCTCCTCTGCAGGGGAAAGGTAAAAGGAACCTTTGTGAAATATTGGTAAATTCTACAGTTTGTGTGTGTGTGCGTGTGTGGGTGTGTGTGTGTTTGTGTGTGGGTTTTTGTGTGTGTGGGTTTGTGTGTGTGTGTGTGCGTGTGTGTGTGTTTGTGTGTGTGTGGGTTTGTGTGTGTGTGTTTGTGTGTGTGTTTGTGTGTGTGTGGGTTTGTATGTGGGTTTTTGTGTGTGTGTGTGTGTGTGTTTGTGTGTGCGTGGGTTTTTGTGTGTGTGTGTGTGTGTGTGTGTGCGTGTGTGTGTGTTTGTGTGTGTGTGGGTTTGTGTGTGTGTGTGTGTGTGTGTGTTTGTGTGTGTGTGGGTTTGTATGTGGGTTTTTGTGTGTGTGTGTGTGTGTGTTTGTGTGTGTGTGGGTTTGTGTGTGGGTTTTTGTGTGTCTGTGGGTGTGTGTGTGTGTGTGTGTGTGTGTGTGTTTGCGTGTGGGTGTGTGTGTTTGTGTGTGTGGGTGTGTGTGTTTGCGTGGGTGTGTGTGTTTGTGTATGTGTGTGTGTGTGTTTTTGTTTGTTCTCACATAGTCCGTGGAAAGACTAACAGACATGTAAACACATTCAAACACAAACAACTACGTGCACACATGCACACACACAGTATACACATCCAAAAAACGAAAATATAATAAATATCTAAAACCCCAAAAATATAATAATGAATAGTCAGCATGGATTTCAGAAAGTCTTGCTTGATCAACCTCATTGAATTCTTTGAAGAGGTAGCAGAGAGAGTAGACAATAGTAATGCAGTGGAGATAATTTATCTAAATTTCCAAAAGGTCTACAATAAAGTACCACATAATGACTAATAATAAGGACAGAGCACGCACAGTCAGGGGACAAGTAGCAGAATGCATAACTAGCTGGCCGCAAGAGCAGGGTAAAGGGTGGCCCTTCACAGTGGCAGAAGCTGGGTAGTGGGGTCCACTGTTGTTCACAATTTATGTTAATGATTTAGACCTTAGAATCAAAAAAACAATTTCTAAATTTGCAGAAAACACCAAATTGGGGGCACGGGAGGACAGTCAATACTGAAGAGGACTGCAATAAATTACAAGAAGACATTAATATACTTGCAATAAATGGGCATAGAATTACTAAATGAATTTCGATTTAGATAAGTGTGAGGTATTACATTTTGCTAAGAAAAATGAGGATGCCACATATTGATAAGTGGCAAGTAGCATCTGTGTCACACAAATGTCAGACAATGACCATCTCCGACAAGAGAGTCTAACCACCACCCCTTGATAGTCAATGTTATTACCATCATCGAATCCCAGAGTCACAATGCGGATTCCGCCCACTGAGGGGTACAACGGACATGATCTTCCCCACGTGACAACTACAAGAGAAACAGCACCAACCCCTGTACATGGCTTTCTTTGACCTCACAAAGACCTTTGACATTGTCAACCGTGAAGGACTATTCGGCTGTCCCCAAAAGTTTGTCACCATGCCTGCTACATGATGACATGCAAGCCGTGATCCTGACCAACGGATCCACCACAGACCCAATCCACACCCGGACCGGGGTCAAGCAGAGTGTGTCATCGCACCAACGCTCTTCTCGATCTTCCACGCTGCAATGCTCCATCTCACCCTCAGCAAGCTCCCCGCTGGAGTGGAACTATACTATAGAACCAGTGGGAACCTGTTCAACCTTCGTCACTTCCAGGCCAGATCCAAGGTCGTCCCATCCTCTGTCATTGAATTACAGTCGGCAGATGACGCTTGCGTCTGCACTCGCTCGGAGGCCAAAGCCATCGTCAACATTTCTACTATCAACATCCTGGGGGTCACCATTGACCAGAAACTGAACTGGACCAGCCACATAAATACTGTGGCAACAAGAGCAGGTCAGAGGCTGGGTATTCTGCGGCGAGTGTCTCACCTCCTGACTCCCCAAAGCCTTTCCACCATCTATAAGGCACAAGTCAGGAGTGTGATGGAATACTCTCCACTTGCCTGGATGGGTGCAGCTCCAACAACACTCAAGAAGCTCGACACCATCCAGGACAAAGCAGCCCACTTGATTGGCCCCCCATCCACCACCTTCAACATTCACTCCCTCCACCACCGGCGCACCGTGGCTGCAGTGTGTACCATCGACAAGATGCACTGCAGCAACTCGCCCAGGCTTCTTCGGCAGCACCTCCCAAACCCGTGACCTCTACCACCTAGAAGGACCAGGGCAGTAGGTGCATGGGAACACCACCACCTCCACGTTCCCCTCCAAGTCACACACCATCCTGACTTGGAAATATATCGCCCGTTCCTTCATCGTCGCTGGGTCACAATCCTGGAACTGCCTCCCTAACAGCACTGGGAGCACCTTCACCACATGGACTGCAGTGGTTCAAGAAGGCGGCTCACCACCACCTTCTCAAGGGGCAATTAGGAATGAGCAATAAATGCTGGCCTTGCCAGCGATGCCCATATCCCGAGAATGAAACAACATATACACACACACACACACTCACTCACTCACACACACACACACACACATACACACACAGACACACACACACTCATACACACACACACACACACACACACACTCACACACACACACACACATACATACACAGACACACACACACTCATACACACTCACACTCACACACACACACACACACACACACACATACACACACAGACACACACACACTCATACACACACTCACAAACTCACACACACCCTCACACACACACACACACACACACATACACACACAGACACACACACACTCATACACACACTCACACACTCACACACACACTCACACACACACACATACACACAGACACACACACATACACACACAGACACACACACACTCATACACACACACACACTCACACTCACACACACACACACACACACACACATACACACACAGACACACACACACTCACACACACACACACACACACATACACACACAGACACACACATACTCACACACACACACACACACACTCACATACACACACAGACACACACACACTCACACACTCACACACACACACACACACACACATACACACAGACACACAGCCTGCTCCAACATTCAATGAGATCATGGCTGATCATCGACCTCAACTCCACTTTCCCGCCCAATCTCCATATCCCTTGATTGCCCCCCGACTCTAAAAATCTATCGATTTCAGCCTTGAATATATTCAGAGACTGAGCATCCACAGCCCTCTGGGGCAGAGAATTCCAAAGATTCACCACCCTCTGAGTGAAGAAATTCCTCCTCATCTCAGTCCTAAATGGCCGACCCCTTATCCTGAGACTGTGACCCCTGGGTCTAGACTCTCCAGCCCGGGGAAACATCCTCCCTGCATCTACCCTGTCAATCCCCTTCAGAATCTTATGTTTCAATGAGATCACCTCTCATTCTTCTAAACTCCAGAGAGTATAGGACCATTCTACACAATCTCTCATCATAAGACAGCCCTCTCATCCCAGGGATTAATCTGGTGACCCCCCATTGCACCGCCTCCAAGGCAAGTATATCCTTCCTTAGATACGGACACCCAAACTGTGCAGTACTCCAGGTGTGGTCTTACCAAGGCCCTGTACAGATGTAGCAAGACTTCCTTACTCTTAAACTCCAACCCCCCCCTGCAATAAAGGACAACATACCATTAGCCTTCCTTGTTGCTTGCTGTACCTGCATGCTTGCTTTCTGTGTTTCCTGTATGAGAACACCCAAATCTCTGAACACCAACATTTAAACATTTCTCTCCTTTTAAAAAATATTCTGTTTTTCTATTCTTCCTTCCAAAGTGAATAACCTCACATTTACCCTCATTATCCCCATCTGCCATCTTACTGCCCACTCACTTAGTCTATCTATATCCCTTTGCAGACGCCTAGCCTTGTATCATTTGCAAACTTGGATACATTACACTTGGTCCCTTCATCTAGGTCATTAATATAGATTGTAAATAGCTGATGTCCCAGCACTGATCCCTGTGTCACCCCACTAGTTACATCCTCAACAGTATCTCACTGGGCTGCACACTCAAGTATTGTGCAAGTGGAAGTGTCAGCGGGCTATTCGACTGTAGTGGCATCACAGCCAAACTCACTTAATATTCACAAAGTCCCACCTTCCAGCATGGGAATCCCATTGGATGCCTTTTCTACCTGGCCTGAAAGCACCAAAAGCCATTATATCCTTGCACTGCTTCCCTGGGTAAGATCATCTCAGTCTGTACAGACTTCTGATTAACTGTCGGCCTACCCCTGTCTGTGTGGCTCAGTAACGCACTGTCCCTGCATCCATATATAAAGAAAGTCTTGCATTTATATAATGTCTTTCGCAACCACTGGATGTTTCAAAGCGCTTTACAGCCAATGAAGTACTTTTGAAGTGTAGTCACTGTTGTAATGTGGGAAACGCGGCAGCCAATTTTTGCACTGGAAGCTCCCACAAACTGCAATGTGATAATGACCAGATAATCTGTTTTTGTTATGTTGATTGAGAGATAAATATTGACCCCAGGACACCGGGGATAACTCCCCTGCTCTTCTTCGCCATGGGATCTGTTACATCCACCTGAGAGAGCAGACAGGATCTCGGTTTAATGTCTCATTTGAAAGATGGCACCTCCGACAGTGCAGCACTCCCTCAGTACTGCACTGGAGTGTCAGCCTAGATTATGTGCTCAAGTCCCTGGTGTGGGATTTGAACCCGCAACCTCCTGACTCAGAGGGCAGAGTGCTACCCAAGCTCACTATAATGGAATAGCCTGCCATTACTCACAATCGTGGCACAAGTATGAGGAATGGTCGTTCGAGCAAGGTGCTGGAGGGCTGCCCCATCGGAACAGTGGCCCAGTGTGAGCCAGTGCCTTTGGGAGAGGGGATGGCAAACAACAATGGGCCAACCTGGGCGGGTCAGGCAGAGTGGGGTCGCAAGGAAGGCCAGCCCTGGGGAACCAGCCAATCCCAGCTGTCAGCTGGGAAGCAGATTCAGGGAGAGAAAGTGGTAAAATATTGCAACATACGCCACTTAAAAAATACAACTGATCTGGTCATTGTGTCATTGCTGTGTGTGGGAGCTTGCTGTGCGCCAAATGTCTGTTGTGTTTCCCACATTACAACAGTGACTACACTCCAAAACTACTTCATTGGCTGTAAAGTGCTTTGGGACGTCCGGTGGTCGTGAAAGGCGCTATATAAATGCAAGTCTTTCTTTCTCTCTTTCTTTCAAAGCACACTGCTCTTCCTTAAAGCGGCGAGGTGAGGAATGTTTAGGTAGGAGGAACAGAGTACAGTCGGAGGTTACGTTGCTCTGGAGGAGAAGATGATGCAGTGTGCCAAGAAACAGCCATTGACTTGGGTACAAACTATACTGAGGGACTGTCACAGGGCTAGTTGCTGGTGAGTCTATTGATGCTGACACACTCACAGCTCACGGAGGACATTGTTTAGCATTTATTAAATGAAAATGAATGACTGCATTAAGATGCTGACTGGTGTAAGTCACTGAAACAGGGCTACGCTCCGTGTGGAGTGAACTTCTGTTGAACAGGAACCTTCAGAAGGTGAACTCTTTGAAACGAGGGAGCCTTGCGGAGAACTTGCATGAATAAGAGACCTCACCGTGTCCTCACGACACCCTGAAGCACTTCACAGCTAATGGATTGCTTCTGAAGCAGAGCTCCTGCTGTTTTTGTGTGTGTGTGTGTGTGTGTGAGTGTGTGTGTGTGTGTGTGTGTGTGTGTGAGTGTGTGTGTGTGAGTGTGTGTGTGTGTGTGTGTGTGTGTGAGTGTGTGTGTGTGAGTGTGTGTGTGTGTGTGTGTGTGTGCGAGTGTGTGTGTGTGTGAATGTCTGTGAGTGTGTGTGTATGTGTGTGGGTTTGTGTTTGTAAGGGGTGGTTTTCAGGGGGTCAGGTTCCGAATCGCTCCCACACCCTTGGTTCTAGACTCTGGAATTATGAAGGGGCTGTGGCAGACTTGGACAAACAATCGGTTTCAAGGTAGGAAGCAGGTATGGCTTTATTGTGTTTAAAAAAGAAGTAAAAGGCACACCTTTAATAACACACACAGAATAATAATACCAATACACACTGAGGGGTACAACACATTGACTAAAGTGTCAAATTATAGCCTGTGGGGAAAAGAATACAGCTTAAACTCTAAATGGGGTAAAGAGGAGAATGCAGATACATTTACACAAGTTATCCCAGCCTCCCCCCTCCCAATTCCCCTAACTAACTAAGTTATAGCTCTGGGGGTTCAGGGGCTATGCTCACCAATCCCTTTTGACAGATGCCGGTGAATCGCGGTTTCAGGGTTCGCTGCACTTTGCCTTCTAGGCGAGCCATACCCCCGATGGAGGCGAGGAGTTTGGACTGCGTAGTCTTCAGTTGGGGTGAGTCCGCTGATGCGGTAAGTCGCGTTTTGGATGTATGGGGTAAGTACCCACTTTCTTTGTTTCAAGGGAGCTGCTCATTAGTTTTGAGCTCTCTGTCAGAATTTGGCGGGCTCGTTCAGCAGTAATTTGATTATGATGTGGTAATGTGGAAAATCACCGGTTGGCATTGTTGAAGCAGTATTTAAACTCTTGGGCCGTTTGGCTGGGCCCGTGATTTCTATAGGTCTATTTGCACATACATGCCAATAATGGTCTCCAGTGATTAGTCTGATAGCTCTTGATGCGTTCATGTCCTAGGGAGCGAATTTTTATGCCTCACAGTTCTTTTTAGTTATCGATTGACTCATTCTCCCAGACAAATTGAATTAGCTCCAATACCCAATTCCTGAGTGAAGTCCCACCCTCTGTTCTGGCAGTCTGTTCCAACTTGTTCCTTTAGAGATCTTAAACTTGTAAAACTCTTAAGTATCTTCCTCAGAGTTTTTCCTCGGATACCAAAATGTTCATCGAGTTCCAAATTAAATTCCCTTTCCTATGAGTCCAAACACTGGGGAGGGTGGGGGGTCTCCATGAATGCATCCCCTTTTATCCCCCGCAGGCCTCGTCTGCCCCTTAAACTCATTTGTGTCCTGAAGTTTTTCCTTCCATTTTAAAAGTCCAAAAAGGGATTCTTCTCCTCTCCAGGGGAAAGCTAAAAGGAACCTTTGTGAAATATTGGTAAATTCTACAGTTTGTGTGTGTGTGCGTGTGTGGGTGTGTGTGTGTTTGTGTGTAGGTTTTTTGTGTGTGTGGGTTTGTGTGTGGGTTTTTGTGTGTGTGTGGGTGTGTGTGTGTTTGTGTGTGGGTGTGTGTTTTTGTGTGTGTGTGGGTTTGTGTGTGGGTTTTTGTGTGTGTGTGGGTGTGTGTGTGGGTGTGTGTGTTTGCGTGGGTGTGTGTGTTTGTGTATGTGTGTGTGTGTGTTTTTGTTTGTTCTCACATAGTCCGTGGAAAGACTAACAGACATGTAAACACATTCAAACACAAACAACTACGTGCACACATGCACACACACAGTATACACATCCAAAAAACGAAAATATAATAAATATCTAAAACCCCAAAAATATAATAATGAATAGTCAGCATGGATTTCAGAAAGTCTTGCTTGATCAACCTCATTGAATTCTTTGAAGAGGTAGCAGAGAGAGTAGACAATAGTAATGCAGTGGAGATAATTTATCTAAATTTCCAAAAGGTCTACAATAAAGTACCACATAATGACTAATAATAAGGACAGAGCACGCACAGTCAGGGGACAAGTAGCAGAATGCATAACTAGCTGGCCGCAAGAGCAGGGTAAAGGGTGGCCCTTCACAGTGGCAGAAGCTGGGTAGTGGGGTCCACTGTTGTTCACAATTTATGTTAATGATTTAGACCTTAGAATCAAAAAAACAATTTCTAAATTTGCAGAAAACACCAAATTGGGGGCATGGGAGGACAGTCAATACTGAAGAGGACTGCAATAAATTACAAGAAGACATTAATATACTTGCAATAAATGGGCATAGAATTACTAAATGAATTTCGATTTAGATAAGTGTGAGGTATTACATTTTGCTAAGAAAAATGAGGATGCCACATATTGATAAGTGGCAAGTAGCATCTGTGTCACACAAATGTCAGACAATGACCATCTCCGACAAGAGAGTCTAACCACCACCCCTTGATAGTCAATGTTATTACCATCATCGAATCCCAGAGTCACAATGCGGATTCCGCCCACTGAGGGGTACAACGGACATGATCTTCCCCACGTGACAACTACAAGAGAAACAGCACCAACCCCTGTACATGGCTTTCTTTGACCTCACAAAGACCTTTGACATTGTCAACCGTGAAGGACTATTCGGCTGTCCCCAAAAGTTTGTCACCATGCCTGCTACATGATGACATGCAAGCCGTAATCCTGACCAACGGATCCACCACAGACCCAATCCACACCCGGACCGGGGTCAAGCAGAGCTGTGTCATCGCACCAACGCTCTTCTCGATCTTCCACGCTGCAATGCTCCATCTCACCCTCAGCAAGCTCCCCGCTGGAGTGGAACTATACTATAGAACCAGTGGGAACCTGTTCAACCTTCGTCACTTCCAGGCCAGATCCAAGGTCGTCCCATCCTCTGTCATTGAATTACAGTAGGTAGATGACGCTTGCGTCTGCACTCGCTCGGAGGCCAAAGCCATCGTCAACATTTCTACTATCAACATCCTGGGGGTCACCATTGACCAGAAACTTAACTGGACCAGCCACATAAATACTGTGGCAACAAGAGTAGGTCAGAGGCTGGGTATTCTGCGGCGAGTGTCTCACCTCCTGACTCCCCAAAGCCTTTCCACCATCTACAAGGCACAAGTCAGGAGTGTGATGGAATACTCTCCACTTGCCTGGATGGGTGCAGCTCCAGCAACACTCAAGAAGCTCGACACCATCCAGGACAAAGCAGCCGCTTGATTGGCTCCCCATCCACCACCTTCAACATTCACTCCCTCCACCACCGGCGC
>NC_091982.1:127065794-127100794 GCF_044704955.1 Pristiophorus japonicus
CGGGAGGGGTGTAGGGGCTGGAGGAGGTTACAGAGATAGGGAGGGGTGTAGGGGCTGGAGGAGGTTACGGAGATAGGGAGGGTTGTTGGGCTAGAGGAGGTTACAAAGATAGGGAGGGCTGTTGGGCTGGAGGAGGTTACAGAGATAGGGAGGGGTGTAGGGGCTGGAGGAGGTTACAGAGATAGGGAGGGCTGTTGGGCTGGAGGAGGTTACAGAGATCGGGAGGGGTGTAGGGGCTGGAGGAGGTTACAGAGATAGGGAGGGGTGTAGGGGCTAGAGGAGGATACAGAGATAGGGAGGGGTATCGAGACTGAAGAAGGTTACAGAGATAGGGAGGAGTGTAGGGGCTGGAGGAGGTTACAGAGATAGGGAGGGGTGTAGGGGCTGGAGGAGGTTACAGTGATAGGGAGGGGTATAGGGGCTGGAGGGGGTTACAGAGATAGAGAGGGGTGTAGGGGCTGGAGGGGGTTACAGAGATAGGGAGGGGTCTAGGGGCTGAGGAGGTTACAGAGATAGGAAGGGGTGTAGGGGCTGGGGAAGGTTACAGAGATAGGGAGAGGTGTAGGGGCTGGAGGAGGTTACAGAGATAGGGAGGGGTGTAGGGGCTGGAGGAGGTTACAGAGATAGGGAGGGGTGTAGGGGCTGGAGGAGGTTACAGAGATAGGGAGGGGTGTAGGGGCTGGGAAAGGTTACAGAGATCGGGAAGGGTGTAGGGGCTGGAGGAGGTTACAGAGATAGGGAGGGCTGTTGGGCTGGAGGAGGTTACAGAGATAGGGACGGGTGTAGGGGCTGGAGGAGGTTACAGATATAGGGAGGGGTGTAGGGGCTGGAGGGGGTTACAGAGATAGGGAGGGATGTAGGGGCTGGAGGAGGTTACAGAGATAGGGAGGGGTGTAGAGACTGGAGGAGGTTACAGAGATAGGGAAGGGTATAGGGGCTGGAGGAGGTTACAGAGATAGGGAGGGGTGTAGGGGCTGGAGGAGGTTACGGAGATAGGGAAGGTTGTTGGGCTAGAGGAGGTTACAAAGATAGGGAGGGCTGTTGGGCTGGAGGAGGTTACAGAGATAGGGAGGGGTGTAGGGGCTGGAGGAGGTTACAGAGATAGGGAGGGCTGTTGGGCTGGAGGAGGTTACAGAGATCGGGAGGGGTGTAGGGGCTGGAGGAGGTTACAGAGATAGGGAGGGGTGTAGGGGCTGGAGGAGGTTACGGAGATAGGGAGGGTTGTTGGGCTAGAGGAGGTTACAAAGATAGGGAGGGCTGTTGGGCTGGAGGAGGTTACAGAGATAGGGAGGGGTGTAGGGGCTGGAGGAGGTTACAGAGATAGGGAGGGCTGTTGGGCTGGAGGAGGTTACAGAGATCGGGAGGGGTGTAGGGGCTGGAGGAGGTTACAGAGATAGGGAGGGGTGTAGGGGCTAGAGGAGGATACAGAGATAGGGAGGGGTGTCGAGACTGAAGAAGGTTACAGAGATAGGGAGGAGTGTAGGGGCTGGAGGAGGTTACAGAGATAGGGAGGGGTGTAGGGGCTGGAGGAGGTTACAGTGATAGGGAGGGGTATAGGGGCTGGAGGGGGTTACAGAGATAGAGAGGGGTGTAGGGGCTGGAGGGGGTTACAGAGATAGGGAGGGGTCTAGGGGCTGGAGGAGGTTACAGAGATAGGAAGGGGTGTAGGGGCTGGGGAAGGTTACAGAGATAGGGAGAGGTGTAGGGGCTGGAGGAGGTTACAGAGATAGGGAGGGGTGTAGGGGCTGGAGGAGGTTACAGAGATAGGGAGGGGTGTAGGGGCTGGAGGAGGTTACAGAGATAGGGAGGGGTGTAGGGGCTGGGAAAGGTTACAGAGATCGGGAAGGGTGTAGGGGCTGGAGGAGGTTACAGAGATAGGGAGGGGTGTAGGGGCTGGTGATGGTTACAGAGATAGGGAGGGGTGTAGGGGCTGGAGGAGGTTACAGAGATAGGGAGGGATGAGGCCAAGGAGGGATTTGAAAACAAGGTTAAGAATTGTAAAAGTAAGGTTTTGATTAGCCGGGAGCCGATGTAGGTCAGCGAGCACAGAGGTGATGGATGAGTGGAACCTGCCGCTAGTTAGGACACAGAGAGCAGTGTTTTGAATGGGCTGAAATTTATGTAGGATGGAAGATGCAAGATGGCCAGGAGAGTGTTGCAATACTCGGGTCTAGAGGTAACAAAGCCATGGATGTGGGTTTCAGCAGCAGATGAGCTGAGGCAGGGACGGAGTCGGGTGATGTTAGGGAGGTGGAAATAGGTGATCTTCGTGATGGCGTGGAAATGTGGTCAGAAGGTCAGCTCAGGGTCAAATAGAAGGGGTGTGAACAGCCTAGTTCTGGGAGAGTGATAGCTTTGGTGGTGGGGATAAAAGAAAAGAGTTTAGTTTTTGCTAATATTTAATTGGAGAGAAAGTCTGCTTATCCAAAACTGGATGTTGGACTAGCAGTCTGAGAAATCAGAGACAATGGAGGGGTCGAGAGAAGCGGGAGTGAGGTAGAGCTGGGCGTACATGTACAAACTGACACTGTGTTTCCAGATAATGCCACCAAGGGGCAACACATCGAAGAGAAATAGGAGGGGGCCAAGGATAGATCCTTGGGGCACACCAGAGGTAATGATGCGAGGGGAGGGAAGAAAAGCCGTTGCAGGTGATTCTCAGGCTATGATTAGATAGATAAGACTGGAACCAGGCGAGTGCAGTCTCACCCAGCTGGACGATGGAGGAGAGGCGTTGGAGGAGGATGGAGTGGTCAACCGTGTCAAAGTCTGCAGACAGGTTGAGAGGACAAGGAGGGATAGTTTACCCCAGTCACAGTCACAAAGGATGTCATTTGATATGCGCCGTTTCGGGACTGTGGCAGGGCAGAAACCTGATTGGAGGGATTCAAACGTGGAATTGTGGGAAAGATGGCCACGGGTTTGGGAGGCGGCAACACGTTCAAGGGTTTTGGCGAGGTAAGAGAGGTTAGAGATGAAATGATGGTTTCCAAGGGCAGAGCTTGAGCAGAGATGTGATGATGGAGGATCTGAAGGGGAGGAAATACTTTGTGGGAGCACTGGAATAGGTCATTGAGCACAGAGGCCAGGCACTAATGTGATTTCATTCCAGTGTCCAGAATGTACAGTGTGGTTGGTTGGTCTTCACATCTGTCGCAATGTAAAAGATGATGGTGTGTGAGATCATTCAGCAGATGGGTGCAAGACGTGGGTCAGGTGCTAGGTGCATTGGCGAAGGAAGGGATTGCTTCAGGGAAACGTCTTTAATGATTTGTTGCCTTACACTTCTGGCAACTGACTGTATTGCTGCTGGGTGGATCAGTAACCAGAGGGCATACATGTAACAGAATTGGAAAAAGAATCAGAGGGGAGAAATATTTGTCTGAGTGAGTTGTATCATCTGGCATTCACTGCCTGCAAGGGTAATGGAAGCACATTCAATAGTCATTTTCAGAAGGGAATCAGATATATATTTGAAAAAGAAACCTTTGCAAGGCTATGGGTACAGAGCAAGAGAAGAAGACTAATTCGATAGCTTGTTGAAAGAGATGGCACGGTATGACGGGCTGAATGGGTGCCTTCTGTGCTGTATCAGTCTGTGATTCCTCCCCCCGTCTTCTTCTTCATTTTCATTTTCACCACATGTTTCCCTTGAGGCAACTCTAAGACTTGGCCTCTCTGTGCAGCACGCAGCAAACCGGCGTAAGGCTGGAGACGGGCTCGGGGCTGTACTGTAGGACTAATCCACAGCAGTCGAGGCACTGAGACCTTAGCATGAGGAAGCCTGCACATTGCTCAATGTGAGCTCTGGTTTGTGTGTGCTTCTCGTTGGATTGATGCTCAGGTCTATGCCCGGGTTCCTGACACCAATCATGATCCAGATGTAGAGGGGGTACCCCTTGTCCCCCAGGAGGCAGCCTGAGACCGGATACTGTGGGTCAAGAATGGGGGCAATGGAGGACTGGTGCAATGTGAAGGTACCATGACTATAGCCAGGATCACCCTCTCAGAGGGCGAAGAATCTGTGGAATTCTCTGCCCCAGAGAGCTGTGGAGGCTGGGCCTTTGAATATATTTAAGGCGGAGATAGACAGGTTTTTGAATGATACGGAAGTCAAGGGCTATGGGGAGCGGGCAGGGAAGTGGAGTTGAGGCCTAGATCAGATCAGCCATGATGTTATTAAATGGCGGAGCAGGCTCGAGGGGCCGAATGGCCGACTCCTGCTCCTGTTTCTTATGTTCTTATGTTATTCGTTTCCGCCAGCTGAACATTCAGGGAGGGGAAACCCCCTCCTGTTATAAAAGAAACCTGGTTCCCCACAGGGACAGCACAGGATAATAGCGGGCCTCCTCTTGGCGACAGGATTCCCACCAGGCGCAGGGAAAGAACAATATCCCAGGAAAGTGGGTCAGGGCTGGGGGTGGGCAAAGTCCCAGCTGCCAGAAGTTCACCTCCAAAAGGCAAATCTTCCCCCATAGATTTTTGTTGGGTAAGGTTATCAAAGAATCTGGAGTAATGGGAGGAACATGGAGGTGAGGTCCAGATCAGACATGATCGAATTGAATGGGGACAGGCTCGAAAGGCTGAATGGCCGCCTCCTATACGTGTAAGTTTTTACAGTGCCACTTTAAAAGAATCTTGCATATATTTATTAATTATGAATAAGAACGGCAAAAAAAAATCTGTCATCATGAAACTGGCTTGACATGGAATTTCAATTTGTCTACTTTCAACATATTACTTTTTATGAAGCTGTAATCACAGTGTTACACATTCGTTTATCATAAAATACCATTGATTATTAATGTTTGCCTAAGGAGGCTCGAAGAGGGAACACTCTATACAAAAGATTAATTATACAAAAACGCACTCAGCAAAATGCAAATTAATAGTGTGCGATACTGTCAGATCAGAGTCTCGGCGCAATTTTCTAATTAAATAAATATTCAGCTGGAAACTGCATTAGAATTGAGTGGGAAGGGACTAGCTGAGGACCGTTGATTAATGGAGCAGTGTAAAGGTGCAGCACAATCAGATAGCTCACAATCCTGGAACTCCCTCCCTAACAGCACTGTGGGAGCACCTTCACCACACGGACTGCAGCGGTTCAAGAAGGCGGCTCACCACCGCCTTTTCAAGGGCAATTAGTGATGGGCAATAAATGCTGGCCTGGCCACATCCCCAGAATGAATTAAAACATGATAGCCCATGGGTCCCGTTTCCACTTATATCCCGGTTCTGGAGTGTTAGACACTGGCTTCTACAGTCCGTTAGCACTGAGAGCCAGCCTCAAATCAAGGGCAGATGGATAGGGTGAAGGGCTTGTCTCTCTGATAAGAATCTATTTGGTACCGTGGGTTAAACATTGTTTTGCTCAGCTCTGGGACTTAAATTCAAATCTATCCCAGACTGATGAGGTCAGAGTTTTCCATGTCAGCCGTGGCTCAGTGGGCAGCACTCTACCTCTGAGTTAAAAGGTCAGGGGTTCAAGTCTCGCTCCACAGACTTGAGCACATATTTTAGGCTATTATTGCAGTGGAGTATTGAGGCAGTGCTGTATTGTTGGAGGTGACATTTTGTGGATGGGATGTTGGTGGGTGGAGTCCATGATAGTGTGGAGTGTACATAGGCTGTGGGAGATTCAATGGGTGGGTACAGTCTGTGATAGAGGAGAGTGTACATGGGATGTGGGAGGGGATTCAATGGGTGGATACAGTCTGTGATAGAGGAGTGTGTACATGGGCTGTGGGAGGGGATTCAATGGGTGGGTACAGTCTGTGTTAGAGGAGAGTGTACATGGGCTGTGGGAGGAGATTCAATGGGTGGGTACAGTCTATGATAGAGGAGAGTGTACATGGGCTGTGGGAGGAGATTCAATGGGTGGGTACAGTCTGTGATAGAGGAGAGTGTACATGGGCTGTGGGAGGGGATTCAATGGGTGGGTACAGTCTGTGATAGAGGAGAGTGTACATGGGCTGTGGGAGGGGATTCAATGGGTGGGTAGAGTCTGTGATAGAGGAGAGTGTACATGGGCTGTGGGAGGGGATTCAATGGGTGGGTAGGGTCAGTGTTAGGGGAGTGTACATGGGCTGTGGGAGGGGATTCAATGGGTGGGTACAGTCTGTGATAGAGGAGAGTGTACATGGGCTGTGGGAGGGGATTCAATGGGTGGGTAGGGTCTGTGATAGAGGAGAGTGTACATGGGCTGTAGGAGGGGATTCAATGGGTGGGTAGGGTCTGTGTTAGGGGAGTGTACGTGGGCTGTGGGAGGGGATTCAATGGGTGGGTACAGTCTGTGTTAGGGGAGTGTACGTGGGCTGTGGGACTGGATTCAATGGGTGGGTACAGTCTGTGTTAGGGGAGTGTACGTGGGCTGTGGGAGGGGATTCAATGGGTGGCCGAATCCATGATAAGAGAGTGTGTCGACGGGGTGGGTAAAATATCTTCCCAACAGGCTAGGTTTTTAGCACTTTGTTTGTACAAGCCCATTGTAGTAATGATTGTTTTTGGATCTTCACACCTTTTCCTCAGGGAACAGTGTGAGCAGCGGAAGGAGTCACAGACTGACTACAGTCACCGTGATGTGAACACACCCCTTCATGGCCATGAACATCATCGTGCCAGCCAATAGGGAGGTTCGTCCTATACAGCGGGACGGCTCCCCCATACATTGAGGAGGGTGGTACCACCCACGCCCACAAGAGTCCCACTGGATGACAACCCAGGATTCTGAGTGGGAGGTCCGGTCTCCACTCTCCCGTGTGGGGTTTGAACCCTGACCTTTCTGACTCAGAGGTGGGAATGTTACCACTGAGCCAAAGTTTCGCATTGTAACTGGTTATCTATCACAGACAAAGAGGGGGTTAAAAAGTGTCTGTGGGGGGGGGGCGGTGGGGTCGCGGTAATGATTAAAGAAAATATTACAGCGGTGAGGAGGGATGATATGTTAGAGGGATCATCAACTGAGGCCATATGGGTCGAACTGAAAAATAAAAAAGGGGCGATCACACTGCTGGGCGTATATTATAGATCCCCAAACAGTGGGAGGAAGATAGAGGAGCAAATATGTAGGCAAATTGCTGTGAAGTCCAAAAACCATAGGGCAGTAAAAGGGGATTTTAACTTTCCAAATATTGATTGGGACAAATTTAGTGTGAAGGGTATAGAGGGTGTGGAATTCTTAAAATGCATTCAAGAGAACTTTTTTAGTCAGTATGTAGCAAGCCCAACACGAGAGGGGGCGGTCTTGGATTTAGTTTTGGGGAATGAAGCCGGGCAGGTTGAAGAGGTATTAGTGGGAGAACACTTGGGTGCCAGTGACCGTAATTCAGCCAGATTCAAGTTGGTTATGGGTAAGGACAAGAATAGGCCTGGAATAAAAGTTCCGAATTGGGGAAAAGCTAATTTTGCTAAGTTAAGGAGTGATTTGGCCATAATGGACTGGAAACAGCTACTTGTGGGTAAATCAGTGTCGGAACAGTGGGAAGCATTCAAGGAGGAGATCTGGAAGGCTCAGGCCTAACATGTGCCCTTAAAGAAAAAAGCTGGGAAATTAATTATAGAGCCCCCTGGATGTCTAGGGACTTACAGGGGAGGATTAAGAAAAAAAGGGAAGTGTATGTCATATACTGACGGCTAAATACTGCAGAATGTCTTGAGGAATATAAAAAGTTCAGAGGTGAAATTAAAAAGTATATTAGGAATGCTGAGAGAGAGCACGAGAAATTCTTGGCAAGTAAAATGAAGGAAAACCCAAAGATGTTCTTTAAATATATTAGAGGATAACTAAAGAAAGGGTAAGGCCTATTAGAGACCATGAGGGTAATCTCTGTGTGGAGGTGGAAGATGTTGGTAGGGTTCTGAATAAATACTTTGCGTCTGTTTTCACAAAAGAAAGGGGCAATGCAGAAACTGCTATCAAGGAGGAATGTGATAATCTGGATGAAATAAATATAGTGAGAGAGGAAGTATTAAGGGGTTTAGCAACTTTGAAAGTGGATAAGTCCCCAGGCCCGGATGAAATGCATCCCAGGCTGTTGAGTGGAGGTGGAAGATGTTGGTAGTGTTCTGAATAATTACCAGGCCTCTGCTATTTCCTCTTTGCTTAAAAGAGGAAATAGCAGAGGCCTTGACCATCATTTTCCAGTCCTCTTTGGATCTGGGCATGGTGCCAGAGGACTGGAGGACTGCTAATATGGTACACTTGGTTAAGAAGGGAGAAAGGGATAGACCGAGTAATTACAGGCCTGTCAGCCTAACCTCAGTGGTGGGAAAATTATTGGAAAAAAGGACAGAATAAATCCACATTTAGAAAGGCAAGGATTAATTAGGGACAATCAGCACGGATTTGTTAAGGGAAGATCGTGTTTGACTAACCTGATTGAATTTTTCGAGGAGGTAACCAGGAGGGTCGATGAGGGTAGTGCGTACGATGTAGTGTATATGGACTTTAGCAAAGCTTTTGATAAGGTCCCACATGGTAGACTGATCACAAAGGTAAAAGCCCATGGGATCCAGGGCAAAGTGGCAAGTTGGATCGAAAATTGGCTCAGAGGTAGGAAGCAAAGGGTAATGATTGATGGATGTTTCTGTGACTAGAAGGATGTTTTCAGTGGGGTTCCACAGGGCTCAGTACAGGGTCCCTTGCTTTTTGTGGTATACATAAATGATCTAGATTAGAATAAAGGGAGTATGATTAAGAAGTTTGCAGATGACACTAAAAGCGGCTGTGTGGTTGATATTGAAGCAGAAAGCTGCAGACTGCAGGAAGATATCAATGAACTGGTCAGGTGGGCAGAACAGTGGCAAATGGAATTTAATTCGGAGAAGTGTGAGGTAATGCACTTGGGGAGGGCTAACAAGGAAAAGGAATACACATTAAATGGTAGGCCACTTAGAATTGTAGATGAACAAAGGGACCTTGAAGTGCATGTCCACAGATTCCTGAAAGTAGCAGGCCAGGTGGTTAAGAAGGCATACAGAATGCTTGCCTTTATTGGCCGAGGCATAGAATATAAGAGCAGGGAGGTTATGCTTAAATTGTATAATATTCTGGTTAGGCTACAGCTGCAACACTGCATGCAGTTCTGGTCACCATATTATAGGAAGGACGTGATTGCACTGGAGAGGGTGCAGACGAGATTTATGGAGGATGCTGCCTGGAATGAAGAATCTTAGCTATGAGGAAAGATTGGATAGGCTGGGTTTGTTCTCATTGGAACAGAGGAGGCTGAGTGGAGACCTCATTGAGATGTATAACATTTTGAGGGGCCTGGATATAGTGGATAGCAAGGGCCTATTTCCCTTGGTGGAGGGGGCTATTATGAGGGAGCATAGTTTTAAAGTGGTTGGTGGAAGGTTTAGAGGGGATTTGGGGTGGGGCTTCTTCATGAAGAGGGTGGTGGGGATCTGGAACTCACTGCCTGGAAGAGTGGTGGATGCAGAAACCTTTTAAAAGATGCTTGGATGGGCACTTGAAGTGCCATAACCTACAGGGTTACGGAGCTAGAGCTGGTAATTGGGATTAGACTGGATAACCTCTTGTTGGCTGGCACAGATACGATGTTAAGTACTGCAGGGAACTGAATACGGCCAGGGTGATCTCCTGGACTAATTTTGATTGCCTGGATGGGGTCGAAGAGGAATTTTCCCAGATTTTTATCCCCGGTTGGTGTGGGTTTTTATCTGGTTGATGCCTCTCCCAGGAAATCGCATGGCTCCGGTTGGGATGGAGTGTAGAATGTAAGGTTGTGTGAGGCAGACTGGTTGGGCTGGGTGCTCTTTGTCTTTCCGCCATTGGTCATTGTTCGTAGGTTTATTTTTAACCTTTAGGGCTGCTGACCGAGGGCTGTGCAGCTCTTTGTCGGCCGGCGTTGACACGATGGGCCGAAAAGGCCTCCTTCTGCGCTGTAAATTTCTGTGTTTCTAAACCTGCTGATAAACTTAGAGAGTGAGTAGGATTGGTAAAACAATGGAGCTAGACTTTCGGCACATCATTGCCCATTTACCACCCATTTATCAACCATTTATCGCCCATTTAGCACCCATATAAGAGCTGAGATTCAGGCTATCGCCCATATTTGCTGAAAAGTGGAAACTCGTGCCCGATTATCGCCCATTTATCGCCGGCCCAACTTTTGGTACACAGGAATGAGCTACATCGCCTAGCCTAATCATTTTTTTTAAATGACGTCATCCACGTGCAAGGCCGAAAATACTGCTGAAAATGGAAATTTGCGCCCGATTATCGCCCAGATTATTGGCAAGCGCTACTTTCGGCATTTCGCCCACAATTCGCCCAAATGGTCACTGGCCGAAAAAGTTGCTGAAGAAAAGCTGCACTCACCGGACCTTAGGTCAGCGCTACTCAGCACTACTCGGCACTACTTGGCACTAATTGGCAGTACTCGGCACTACTCGGCACTACTCAGCACTACTCGGCACTACTCGGCACTACTCGGCACTAATCGGCAGTACTCGGCAGTACTCAGCACTACTCGGCACTACTCGGCACCACTCAGCACTACTCGGCACTACTCGACACTAATCGGCAGTACTCGGCACTACTTGGCACTACTCAGCACTACTCGGCACTACTTGGCAGTACTCAGCACTACTCAGCACTACTCGGCACTACTCGGCACTGCTCGGCAGTACTCGGCACTACTCGGCACTACTCGGCAGTATTCGGCACTACTCGGCACTACTCGGCACTACTCGGCACTACTCAGCACTACTCGGCACTACTCGGCAGTACTCAGCACTACTCAGCACTACTCGGCACTACTCGGCACTACTCGGCAGTACTCGGCACTACTCGGCACTACTCGGCAGTACTCAGCACTACTCAGCACTACTCGGCAGTACTCGGCACTACTCGGCACTACTCAGCACTACTCGGCACTACTTGGCAGTACTCGGCACTGCTCGGCAGTACTCGGCACTACTCGGCAGTGCTCGGCAGTACTCGGCAGTACTCGGCACTACTTGGCAGTACTCGGCACTACTCGGCAGTACTCGGCACTACTCGGCAGTGCTCGGCAGTACTCGGCACTACTCAGCACTGCTCGGCAGTACTCGGCAGTACTCGGCACTACTCGGCAGTACTCGGCACTACTCGGCAGTACTCGGCACTACTCGGCAGTGCTCGGCAGTACTCGGCACTACTCGGCACTACTCGGCAGTACTCGGCACTACTTGGCATTACTCAGCAGTACTCGGCACTACTCGGCACTACTCGGCAGTACTCGGCACTACTCGGCACTACTCGGCAGTACTCGGCACTACTCGGCACTACTCGGCACTACTCGGCAGTATTCGGCACTACTCGGCAGTACTCGGCACTACTCGGCAGTACTCGGCAGTACTCGGCAGTATTCGGCACTACTCGGCACTACTCGGCAGTACTCGGCACTACTCGGCACAACTCGGCAGTACTCGGCACTACTCGGCACTACTCGGCACTACTCGGCAGTATTCGGCACTACTCGGCACTACTCGGCAGTACTCGGCACTATTCGGCACTACTCGGCAGTACTCGGCACTACTCGGCAGTACTCGGCAGTACTCGGCACTACTCGGCAGTACTCGGCACTACTCGGCAGTACTCGGCAGTACTCGGCACTACTCGGCAGTACTCGGCACTACTCGGCAGTACTCGGCACTACTCGGCAGTACTCGGCACTACTCGGCAGTACTCGGCACTGCTCGGCAGTGCTCGGCACTACTCGGCAGTACTCGGCAGTACTCGGCACTACTCGGCAGTACTCGGCACTGCTCGGCAGTGCTCGGCACTACTCGGCTCTACTCGGCAGTACTCGGCAGTACTCGGCACTACTCGGCAGTACTCGGCAGTACTCGGCACTACTCGGCACTACTCGGCTCTACTCGGCAGTACTCGGCAGTGCTCGGCAGTACTCGGCACTACTCGGCACTACTCGGCAGTACTCGGCACTACTCGGCACTACTCGGCAGTACACGGCACTACTCGGCACTACTCGGCTCTACTCGGCAGTACTCGGCAGTACTCGGCACTACTCGGCTCTACTCGGCACTACTCGGCACTACTCGGCACTACTCGGCACTACTCGGCTCTACTCGGCAGTACTCGGCAGTACTCGGCAGTACTCGGCACTACTCGGCAGTACTCGGCAGTACTCGGCACTACTCGGCACTACTCGGCACTACTCGGCTCTACTCGGCAGTACTCGGCACTACTCGGCACTACTCGGCTCTACTCGGCACTACTCGGCACTACTCGGCACTACTCGGCACTACTCGGCAGTACTCGGCACTACTCGGCACTACTCGGCTCTACTCGGCAGTACTCGGCACTACTCGGCAGTACTCGGCACTACTCGGCAGTACACGGCACTACTCGGCTCTACTCGGCTCTACTCGGCAGTACTCGGTACTACTCGGCACTACTCGGCACTACTCGGCACTACTC
Source organism: Pristiophorus japonicus (assembly GCF_044704955.1). Classification (NCBI taxonomy): domain Eukaryota; kingdom Metazoa; phylum Chordata; class Chondrichthyes; family Pristiophoridae; genus Pristiophorus; species Pristiophorus japonicus. The sequence goes on from NC_091982.1 coordinate 127,078,243, forward strand.
GGCAGTACTCGGCAGTACTCGGCACTACTCGGCTCTACTCGGCAGTACTCGGCAGTACACGGCACTACTCGGCAGTACTCGGCACTACTCGGCAGTACACGGCACTACTCGGCTCTACTCGGCAGTACTCGGCAGTACTCGGCACTACTCGGCACTACTCGGCTCTACTCGGCACTACTCGGCACTACTCGGCAGTACATGGCAGTACTCGGCAGTACTCGGCAGTACTCGGCACTACTCGGCACTACTCGGCTCTACTCGGCAGTACTCGGCACTACTCGGCACTACTCGGCAGTACTCGGCAGTACTCGGTAGTACTCGGCAGTACTCGGCACTACGCGGCACTACTCGGCTCTACTCGGCACTACGCGGCACTACTCGGCAGTACTCGGCACTACTCGGCACTACTCGGCACTACTTGGCAGTACTCGGCAGTACTCGGCACTACTCGGCAGTACATGGCAGTACTCGGCAGTACTCGGCAGTACTCGGCACTACTCGGCACTACTCGGCACTACTCGGCAGTACTCGGCACTACTTGGCAGTACTCAGCACTACTCGACACTACTCGGCAGTACCGCACTACTCGGCACTACTCGGCACTACTCGGCACTACTCGGCACTACTTGGCAGTACTCGGCACTACTCGGCAGTACTCGGCACTACTTGGCAGTACTCGGCAGTACTCGGCACTACTTGGCAGTACATGGCAGTACTCGGCAGTACTCGGCACTACTCGGCAGTACATGGCAGTACTCGGCAGTACTCGGCACTACTCGGCAGTACTCGGCACTACTTGGCAGTACATGGCAGTACTCGGCAGTACTCGGCACTACTCGGCACTACTTGGCAGTACTCGGCAGTACTCGGCACTACTCGGCAGTACATGGCAGTACTCGGCAGTACTCGGCACTACTCGGCAGTACTCGGCACTACTTGGCAGTACTCGGCACTACTCGGCACTACTCGGCAGTACTCGGCACTACTCGGCACTACTCGGCAGTACTCGGCACTACTTGGCAGTACTCAGCACTACTCGACACTACTCGGCAGTACTCGGCACTACTCGACACTACTCGGCAGTACTGCACTACTCGGCACTACCGACCCCATTTTATAACTCAGACTATCTGTACTGAAAGGCTGCTTCGAGTGCTTGTGAGGAGAATCAATTTGTGAGTAATTTTACGGCCTTTTTGACTCTTGCCAATCATCTAATCACATTTGTATTTGTTGAGGACAAATTAAGGGCATTTATAGTGATTTATAGTAATGGGTCTGTAATTTCTCAACCAGTATTGGTCACTAATCACATGCTGCAGACTAGAGATAAGAGAAGGTATATTGAAGAGCAGTATGTGCCCAATCAAAGAGATGACAGGCTGCTGCAGCGGAGGAGATGTTACATTTACAGGGATAAGCGATCGTAGCTGAACTTGTCCGATAACAAGTGTGCTCAGAGGCTGCGCTTCTGAAAGGAGGTCATCAGGGAGATATGCTAGCTCATCAGGAAGATCTGCAGCCTGCCAGAACCATCAGGACCACACTGTCTGTTGAGGTCAAGGTTACTGCGGCACTTGCCTTCTATGCATCAGGCTCCTTTCAGGCTTCAGCTGGCGACATCTGTGGTATCTCTCAGCTCGCCACACATTGCTATATTCAACAGGTGACTGAAGCCCTTTACGCTCGCAGGATGGACTTTATCAGCTTCCCTATGTCCAGGGAGGCACAGACTGAGAGGGCTTTGGATTTCACGCGAATAGCAAGCTTCCAAAAGGTACAGGGAGCAATAGTCTGTACGCACATCGCCCTGTGAGCACCTTTACAGGATGCAGAAGTGTTTCGGAACTGAAAGGGATTCCACTCCCTGAATGTGCAGCTCGTTGTCGAGCACAAGCAAATAATCATGGCAGTAAATGCAAATTTTCCAGGCAGCATCCATGATGCGCACATCTTATGTGAAAGCACTGTCCCTGACTTGTTTAAGAGTCAGCCACAAAGTTACAGTTGGATGCTGGGGGATAAAGGATATGGCCTTGCCAGCTGGCTCATGACCCCCCTGCGTAAGCCCCAGACGGAAGCCGAGAAGCACTACAATGAAAGCCATATCGCTACATGCAACATCGTAGAAAAGACAATTGGAGTGTTTAAGCAGGGCTTCAGATGCCTGGACCACTCTGGAGGCAACCTACAATACCATCCTGAGCAGGGGCTGGGTTCATTGTGGTGTGCTGCATGTTGCATAACCTAGCTATCAGGAGAGGACAACAATTGCCAGATGGGACCGCCGGTCCATCTCAGGAGAGAGGGAAGGCGGAAGAGGAAGACGAGGAGGAGGATGAGGACCTCAGGGAGAACAATCAGCCTGGCAATGAACCCATGCCCCCACGCCCTCCCGTAAGACGGGAAAAGCCCGATGGTAGTTACGCAGCTGCAAAACTCTTGCTTCAGTAGCTTATAAATGAATACTTTGCATGAACTTACATTAGTGACAGTTATAGTTGCGTTATGTTTCATCCTTGCCTGGCCTGGCCTGGCAATGGCCATTGTTTCTGTTATGTATGTAAACCTGTAATTACCACGTCTAACCACCAGAGGGCTTATTCCCTGGAGTCCCAAAGGATCCCACCATCCCTTGGGAGCACCTGTATATAAGGAGGCCTCACAAGCTGGAGAGGCACTCTGAGATCTGCAATAAAGGACTACAGTCACACTTACTTTGAGCTTGCAGTATCTAGTCTGACTCTTTGTCCAAGACTTAACAACTGGCGACGAGATACAGATAACAAACCCCAACGCAACAATGCAGAGAACTGTGGGAATCCTGGAGAAATTTTCAGAGGGAGATGATTGGGAAACCATCGTGGAGCGACTTGACCAATACTTCGTGGCCAATGAGCTGGAAGGAAAAGGGAACGCTGCCAAACGAAGGGCGATCCTCCTCACCGTTTGCGGGGCATCAACGTGTGGCCTCATGAAAAACCTGCTCGCTCCAGCAAAACCCACAGAGAAGTCGTACGATGAGTTGTGCACACTGGTCCGGGAGCATCTAAAACCAAAGAAAAGTGTTCTGAGGCGAGGTATCGGTTCTACACATACAAGAGGTCTGAAGGCCAGGAAGTGACGAGCTATGTCGCCGAGCTAAGGCACCTTGCTGAACATTGCAAATTTGAAGGACACTTGGAGCATATGCTCAGGGACTTCTTTGTACTTGGCATTGGCCATGAAGTAACACTTCGCAGACTTTTGACTGTAGAGACCCCAACCTTGAGTAAAGCCATAGCGATAGCCCAGGCGTTTATCTCCACCAGTGACAATACCAAACAAATTTCCCAGGTCACTAGTGCTACTACAAGTACTGTGAACTTTTGGACTTTGGACTTTCAGAAGGCGTTTGACAAGGTCCCACACAAGAGATTGATGTGCAAAGTTAGAGCACATGGGATTGGGGGTAGTGTACTGACATGGATTGAGAACTGGTTGTCAGACAGGAAGCAAAGAGTAGGAGTAAATGGGTACTTTTCAGAATGGCAGGCAGTGACTACTGGGGTACCGCAAGGTTCTGTGCTGGGGCCCCAGCTGTTTACACTGTACATTAATGATTTAGATGAGGGGATTAAATGTAGTATCTCCAAATTTGCAGATGACACTAAGTTGGGTGGCAGTGTGAGCTGCGAGGAGGATGCTGTAAGGCTGCAGAGCGACTTGGATAGGTTAGGTGAGTGGGCAAATGCATGGCAGATGAAGTATAATGTGGATAAATGTGAGGTTATCCACTTTGGTGGTAAAAACAGAGAGACAGACTATTATCTGAATGGTGACAGATTAGGAAAAGGGGAGGTGCAAAGAGACCTGGGTGTCATGGTACATCAGTCATTGAAGGTTGGCATGCAGGTACAGCAGGCGGTTAAGAAAGCAAATGGCATGTTGGCCTTCATAGCAAGGGGATTTGAGTACAGGGGCAGGGAGGTGTTGCTACAGTTGTACAGGGCATTGGTGAGGCCACACCTGGAGTATTGTGTACAGTTTTGGTCTCCTAACCTGAGGAAGGACATTCTTGCTATTGAGGGAGTGCAGCGAAGGTTCACCAGACTGATTCCCGGGATGGCGGGACTGACCTATCAAGTAAGACTGGATCAACTGGGCTTGTATTCACTGGAGTTCAGAAGAATGAGAGGGGACCTCATAGAAACATTTAAAATTCTGACGGGGTTAGACAGGTTAGATGCAGGAAGAATGTTCCCAATGTTGGGGAAGTCCAGAGCCAGAGGTCACAGTCTAAGGATAAGGGGTAAGCCATTTAGGACCGAGATGCGGAGGAACTTCTTCACCCAGAGAGTGGTGAACCTGTGGAATTCTCTACCACAGAAAGTTGTTGAGGCCAATTCACTAAATATATTCATAAAGGAGTTAGATGAGGTCCTTACTACTAGGGGGATCAAGGGGTATGGCGAGAAAGCAGGAATGGGGTACTGAAGTTGAATGTTCAGCCATGAACTCATTGAATGACGGTGCAGGCTAGAAGGGCCGAATGGCCTACTCCTGCACCTATTTTCTATGTTTCTATGTTTTCGAATCGAAATGTACATAGCAGGACTTACATGCCTGTAGTTGCATGTCCGCAGATGAATCAGAGTCCGCCATCAAGGGTGGTGAATACAAAGCAATTAACACCTTGTTGGCGCTGCGGGGGTGATCATCGATTCCATTCATGCCGCTTCAAAGTATACATTTGCAAGGGCTGTGGAACAATGGGACACCTCCAACATATGTGCAGGCGAGCTGCAAACCCTGCTAATCCTGAAAACCACCATGTTGCAGAGGAGGACAGATCCACGGTGGATCATGACAAACCAGAGCCTCAGACTGAGGAGGCAGATGTATATGGGGTGCACACATTTACCACAAAATGTCCCCCAATAATGCTGAAGGTGGAATTAAATGGACTCCCAGTGTCCATGGAGCTGGACATGGACACAAGCCAATCCATAATGAGTAAAAAGACTTTCGATAAGTTGTGGTGCAACAAGGCTTCAAGGCCAGTCCTGACTCCCATTCGTACCAAACTTAGAACGTACACAAAGGAACTGATTTCCGTAATTGGCAGTGCTACCGTAAAGGTCTCCTACGATGGAGCGGTGCATGATTTACCACTCTGGGTGGTACCGGGCAATGGCCCCACGCTGTTCGGCAGGAGCTGGCTGGGAAAGATACGCTGGAACTGGGACGACGTCCGAGCGCTTTCGTCCGTCGACGACACCTCATGTGTCCAGATCCTAAGCAAGTTCCCCTCACTGTTCGAACCAGGCATCGGGAAGTTCCAAGGAGCAAAAGTGCAGATCCGTTTGATTCCGGGGGCGTGACCCATCCATCACAAGGCGAGAGCAGTACCTTACATGATAAGAGAGAGGGTGGAGATCGAGCTGGACAGGCTGCAATGAGAGGGCATCATTTTGAAGATCGAATTCAATGAGTGGGCCAATCCGATTGTTCCAGTTCTCAAGGGAGACGGCACCATTAGAAGTTGTGGTGATTACAAAGTAACTATCAATGGTTTCTCGCTGCAGGATCAATACCCACTACCAAAGGCAGACGACCTATTTGTGACGCTGGCAGGAGGGAAAACATTCATGAAGCTAGAATTGACCTTGGCCTACATAACGCAGGAGCTGGAGGAATCTTCGAAAGGCCTCACCTGCATCAACACGCACAAAGGTCTTTTCGTTTACAGCAGATGCCCGTTTGGGATTCGATCAGCTGCAGTGATATTCCAGAGGAACATGGAAAGCTTGCTGAAGTCTGTCCCACGCATCGTGGTCTTCCAGAACGACATCTTGGTTACAGGTCGGGACACCGTCGAGCACCTGCAAAACCTGGAGAAGGTTCTTAGTCAGCTTAATCGTGTGGGGCTCAGGTTAAAACGCTCGTAGTGAGTTTCCTGGTGCTTGAAGTGGAGTTCCTGGGGAGAAGAATCGCGGTGGACGGCATCAGGTCCACCGATTCGAAGACAGAGGCAATTAAGAATGCACCGATACCACAGAACGTGATGAAGCTTAGGTCGTTTCTAGGACTCCTGAACTATTTTGGTAACTTCTTACCAGATCTTAGCACATTGTTAGAACCCCTGAACTCTTTACTGTGTAAGGGAGATGAATGAGTATGGGTTAAAAGCCAAGAAAATGCCTTTGAGAAAGCTAGGAAGCTGTTATGTTCAAAACAATTGCTTATGTTGTATGATCCATGTAAGCATTTGGTACGAGCATGTGATGCGTCGTCGTACGGGATCGGGTGTGTACTGCAACAAGCTAATGAATTTGGGAAATTGCAACCGGTTGCTTATGCATCCAGAAGTCTGTCTAAGGCCGAGAGGGCCTACAGTATGATCGAAAAAGAAGCACTAGCGTGTGTTTACAGGGTAAAGATAATGCATCAATATCTGTTCGGGCTCAAATTTGAATTGGAAACCGACCATAAGCTACTTATATCCCTCCTTTCTGAAAATAAGGGGATAAATACGAATACATCAGCCTGCATCCAGAGATGGGCGCACATGTTGTCCACATACAACTACCGCATAGGCCAGGCACAGAAAACTGTGCCGGTGCCCTCAGTAGGCTGCCATTGCCCACCACCAGGGTGGAGATGGCACAGCCTGCAGATTTAGTTATGGTAATGGAAGCATTCGAGAGTGAGCAATCACCTGTTACCACCCGACAGATTAGAACCTGGATAATCTAGGACCCCTTACTGTCCTTAGTAAAAAACTGTGTGCTCCACGTGAGTTGGTCTAGTGTCTCGTTAGACATGCAGGAAGAAATAAAGCCGTACCAGCGTCTATACAGGCAGACTGCCTCCTATGGGGTAATTAGGTAGTTGTTCCAAAAAAGGGCAGGGATACCTTCATTAGTGATCTCCACAGTACCCACCCAGGCATTGTAATGATGAAAGTGATAGCCAGATCCCACATGTGGTGGCCCAATATTGAGGCAGACTTAGAGTTCTGTGTGCACAAATGTAATACATGTTCCCAGTTTAGCAATGCACCCAGTGGGGCGCCATTAAGTTTATGGTTTTGGCCCTCCAAACCGTGGCCTAGGGTTCATGTCGACTATGCAGGCCCATTCTTGGGAAAAATGTTTTTAGTGGTTGTAGATGCATACTCCAAATGGATTGAATGTGTGATAATGTCAGCAAGCACGTCTGCTGCCACCATTGAAAGCCTACGGGCCATGTTTAGCACGCACGGCCTGCCTGATGTCCTTGTAAGTGCAAGTTCTCTGGACTCTGGGGAGGTACCAGTGGATTGGAAAGCAGCTAATGTAACGCCTCGGTTTAAAAAAGGGGGCAGACAAAAGGCAGGTAACTATAGGCCGGTTAGTTTAACATCTGTAGTGGGGAAAATGCTTGAAGCTATCATTAAGGAAGAAATAGCGGGACATCTAGATAGGAATAGTGCAATCAAGCAGACGCAACATGGATTCTTGAAGGGGAAATCATGTTTAACTAATTTACTGGAATTCTTTGAGGATATAATGAGCATGGTGGATAGAGGTGTACCGATGGATGTGGTGTATTTAGATTTCCAAAAGGCATTCGATAAGGTGCCACACAAAAGGTTACTGCAGAAGATAAAGGTACGTGGAGTCAGAGGAACTGTATTAGCATGGATAGAAATTGGCTGGCTAACAGAAAGCAGAGAGTCGGGATAAATGGGTCCTTTTCGGGTTGGAAATCGATGGTTAGTGCCACAGGGATCGGTGCTGGGACCACACCTGTTTACAATATACATAGATGACCTGGAAGAGGGGACAGAGTGTAGTGTAACAAAATTTGCAGATGACACAAAGATTAGTGGGAAAGCGGGTTGTGTAGAGGACACAGAGAGGCTGCAAAGAGATTTAGATAGGTTAAGCGAATAGGCTAAGGTTTGGCAGATGGAATACAATGTCGGAAAATGTGAGGTCATCCACCTTGGAAAAAAAAACAGTAAAAGAGAATATTATTTGAATGGGGAGTCATTACAACATGCTGTGGTGCAGAGGGACCTGGGGGTCCTTGTGCATGAATCCCAAAAAGTTAGTTTGCAGGTGCAGCAGGTAATCAGGAAGGCGAATGGAATATTGGCCTTCATTGTGAGAGGGATGGAGTACAAAAGCAGGGAGGTCCTGCTGCAACTGTACAGGGTATTGGTGAGGCCGCACCTGGAGTACTGCGTGCAGTTTTGGTCACCTTACTTAAGGAAGGATATACTAGCTTTGGAGGGGGTACAGAGACGATTCACTAGGCTGTTTCCGGAGATGAGAGGGTTACCTTATGATGATAGATTGAGTAGACTGGGTCTTTACTCATTGGAGTTCAGAAGGATGAGGGGTGATCTTATAGAAACATTTAAAATAATGAAAGGGATAGACAAGATAGAGGCAGAGAGGTTGTTTCCACTGGTCGGGGAGACTAGAACTAGGGGGCACAGCCTCAAAATACGGGGGAGCCAATTTAAAACCGAGTTGAGAAGGAATTTCTTCTCCCAAAGGGTTGTGAATCTGTGGAATTCTCTGCTCAAGGAAGCAGTTGAGGCTAGTTCATTGAATGTATTCAAATCATAGATAGATAGATTTTTAACCAATAAGGGAATTAAGGGTTACGGGGAGCGGGCGGGTAAGTGGAGCTGAGTCCACGGCCAGATCAGCCATGATCTTTTAGAATGGCGGAGCAGGCTCAAGGGGCTAGATGGCCTACTCCTGTTCCTAATTCTTATGTTCTTATGTTCTTATGTATCTCGCTACAATCTCCAGGAAGAGCCCCATCCATGGGCCGTGCCATTCGGTGCCTGAAGGAGGTAGGCGGTTTATTACCCGCAGATGGTCCCTGAACTCCTGAATCGTGGGAAAACTTCTTTGCTAAACAAAAAACATGCATGCGCAGAATAGCTGTTGTAATGTCTGTAAGCTTGTAATGTTTGTAGCTCCACACTGTGGATGTGGACGTATTGTGTACTGCAACTGCAGAGTTAATAATAAATAGAACCAGGCTGTTCCGGAGGCTTCCAAGAGAGCTGCCTGCCATGTTAGAAGCTGTGTGTGCTGTGCACTGTGAATATATCACATTTGGCGATGAGATGACATTTTTTGGATGATTTAAAGTTTACATTTTGTTGGTGAAGATTCAGCCAGCCAACAGAGACACTTTGGAAGTTTCTGTTTTTGGAAAAAGCTACAAAAATCCAAGGTAAAATACAGCACACGGTGTGAACAGCTAGAGATTAAAATGGCAGGTGTAATGGGACATTTAGGTGAATATAGACATGACCAGGAACGTTTTAAAACATATGTGGATCAGCTAGAAATGTATTTCACTGCAAATAACATAATCGAAGTTCCAGACAATACAGTCCAGACACTGCTGTGTTGGAACGTAAAAGAGCGATCTTCTTATCGGAGGCAGGTCTGGCATTGTATGAAACACTGGTAAATCTGCTTGTGCCTGATGAGCCAAAGGACACAATGCTTAAAGAGATTTTAACGAAGCTGGAGCAGCACTATAATCCCAAACCATTAGAAATTGCTGAAAGCTATCGTTTCAGGATTCGGAATCAAAAGACTAATGCAGGTATCAGTGATTACATCGTTGCATTAAAAAAGCTATCGATGCACTGTCATTTTGGAAACTTTCAAAACCGAGCATTACGGGATCGTTTTGTTTGTGGAGTGAAAAATGATACGATCAGAAGGAAGGTATTGATGACGGGTGACTTGACTTTTGAGATTGCTTGTCAGACAGCGAGGTCGATGGGCATGGCCGAACAATATTCCCGAGAATTAAATAATAATTACGGTTGTCAGTCAACCGAGGTAAATCACCTGCAGGTTCAAAGTAAAAGACGGTGGTGGCCCAAAGTCTCTGAAACTGGAAATTCTAACAGAGTGTCGAAGTCATGCTACAGGTGCCTGGGACAACACATTGCTCAAAGTTGTCCATACGTGAAGGCAGAGTGTTTCTTCGGCAGAAAGATTGGGCATCTTGCGAAGGCATGCCGACTGAAGGGTAAATCAGCATTCAAAGCTATGAGTCCAGCGTTCAAAGCTATGAGTAGAAATCCAAAGAGAATACATAGTATGGAAGAACAACAGCAGGACGAGGAGATGTTAGAGTTACACGTCATCAGAAGCACGAGGTTAACGGACAGTGATTCGGAAAGTATCAAAATCCAAATAGCTGTTGCAGGATTCAAGATACCAATGGAAATCGACACGGGTGCATCGTGAGTGTAGTACCGGAGTCACTATACCTCGACAAATTGCGTGATTTCCAACTGGAGAAATCCAAGATAGAGCTGCGAGGCTACTCGGGAGAGAAAATTCCTGTGGTAGGTCGTATCACCGTACCGGTGAAATATAAAGATCCATTTCAGAACTTGCCTCTAATAGTAGTGAAAGGAGACAAGTCTGCCTTACTAGGAAGAAATTGGTTGAGCTCACTGAAGCTGGGTTGGAGTGAAATTTTCTGTGTGGAAGCGAGATTTTCATCAACGGATGAGGTTATCAAGAAGTATCTGAAGATGTTCTGTGAAACGGGCAGTCCGATCCAAGGCTTCAAGGCGAGTGTCAGGGTACAGAAGGATGCTAGATCGGTTTACTGCAAGCCACGTTCCATACCATATGCACTCAAGGAGAAAGTTGAGCAAGAACTCAAAAGACTAGAGACTGAGATCGATGTAATTGGGCTACACCCATTGTTGTTGTACCGAAGTCCAATGGTAAGACAAGATTATGTGGTGATTATAAAGTAACCGTAAACCAGGTTCTAGAGAGTAATGTCCCAATACATTGCCGAATATAGAAGATTTGTTCACAACACTGACAGGTGGTCAGATCTTCTCAAAACTGGATCTTACGAATGCCTACTTACAGCTTGAACTAGATGAGGAGTCCAAATCATGTTTGACTATAAATACTCATCTAGGCCTATATCAATTTAATCGGCTACCGTTTGGAGTGTCTGCTGCCCCTGCCATATTCCAAGGGGTGATGAACCAGATTTTGCAAGGTATTGAAGGGGTAGTATGTTATTTGGATGACATACTAATTTCAGCACCAAATAGGCAAATTCATAATAACATATTGAATGAAGTCCTCAAATGACTAGAGAAACACAGAGTACGAGTGTCTGCTCGTAAGTGTGAGTTATTTAAAAACTCAGTGGAGTACTTAAGGTATAGAGTAGACAAAGATGGTTTACATCTGACCAAGGAAAAATTGGATGCAATCAGAAATGCACCCACTCCCAGGAATGTCACTGAACTTCGTTCATTCTTGGATCTTTTGAACTATTATGGGAAGTTCCTACCAAATTTGGCTACAGTATTACATCCACTGAATGAACTTTTGAAAAAACAGGTCCATTGGAAGTGGTCAAAAGAATGCGATACAGCATTTAAGGAGTGTAAAAGCAAATTGGTAGAGAGCACCGTGTTAGTTCACTATGACATATCTAAGGAGATTAAGCTATCATGTGATGCCTCTCCAGATGGAGTTGGGGCAGTGATCTCTCATGTATCACGTAGTGGGGAGGAGAGACCAATTGCTTTTGCTTCATGCACTCTCAGTGCCAGTGAGAGTAATTATGCGCAAATTGAAAGGGAAGCTTTGGCATTAATGTTTGGGGTCAAGAAGTTTCACAAATACTTGTATGGTCGTAAGTTTACCATCGTTATGGACCATAAGCCCCTAACAGCAATCCTCCATCCAAAGCCCCCAGTTCCAACATTCGCTGCAGCCCGAATGCAGAGATGGGCTTTGATTTTGTCAGCATATATATATGATATTGAATATAGACAATCAGCTGATCACAGTAATGCTGATGCTATGGCTAGATTGCCTTCCCCATCACAAGTTACACCCAATAGGGAAGAAGTGTTTTATTTTTCATACATTGATGAACTGCCAGTCACAGCTGAAGAGATTGGTAGAGCAACCAAACGTGACCCAGTTATGTCAAAGGTGTATGAGTATATTGCAAATGGATGGCCAAACCAGGTAACAGACAAAGATATTCATCCATTCTTCATTTGTAGGAATGAATTATCAGTCGATAAAGATTGTATCATGTGGGGAGCAAGAGTGGTTATACCAAATAAATTCAGGTCCAAATTATTCGGAGACCTCCATGACCAGCACCTGGGAATGTGCTTGATCCAGAGTTTTGCATGCAGTTATTTATGGTGGCCAGTTCTTGATAAAGATATAGAGTACATCGTGAGTCAGTGGACGACATGTCAATCGGTAAGCAAGCAACCACCATCAGTACCATTACAGCCATGGAAATGGCCTCTCAGGGTATGGCAAAGGCTACATATTGATTTTGCTGTGTTAGAAGGACAACAATTGTTCATTGTGATTGATAGCCATTCGAAGTGGGTTGAGGTGTTCCCAATGTGGAAAATAACAACAAGTAAAATATTGGACATTTTACGAAGATTATTTTCTTCAGTTGGCCTCCCTGAAGAAATTGTTTCGGATAATGGACCACAATTTCATTCAGAAGAATTTGCACAATTCACAAGCAAAAATGGGGTGAAACATACCAAGGTTCCACCATACCATCCTGCTTCGAATGGTGCAGCAGAGCACACAGTACAAATTGTAAAACGTGCCCTCATAAAACAAATGTTAGATCCAAATCCAAGGAAACGACAGTTGTCATTGGATCACAAATTGGCTAATTTTTTGATTACATATCGAAATACTCCTCATACAACTACTGGTAGAACACCAGCAGAGTTGTTTCTCAAACAATAGCCTCGAGCCAGATTCTCGTTGTTAAAACCAAATTTGGCACAGTCCGTAGAAGAGACACAATTAAGACAGAAAGAGAATCATGATAGAGGTAGAGTAAAAGAGAGAGAAGTGTGAAATTAAACCAGAAGGTGAGAGTGAAGAACCATCACCATAAATGGTTAAAGTGGTTACCAGGAAGAGTGGTGAAGATATGTGGTCCTCGCACATATTTGGTAAAGATGTTTGATAATGGACAGGTTAGATTTGTTCATATTGATCATATTTTACCTACAGACATGGAAGGATTCAATTGTTTCTGACTCATCAGATAGTTTTGATACACCAGTAGCAAATCCTAAATCCAATGTACTGGAAACAAATCCAGGAGAGAATCAGAATGAAAGTCTGAGTCCAAGTCAGGAAAACAAAGAGCCTGAAGCTAGAGTGAGTTCAAATGAAAATCAAGGAAATTCCGTGGAGGAAAACGTTCCTCAGGATGAGCCTCGAGTGAGTGTGAAATCGACACCATGTTTGGAAGGTTCTGTTCGAGAGCGAAGGTATCCTCTTCAAAACAGAAAACAAGTGGTAAAGTTAAATTTGTAAATCTGGAAAAAAATGTCTCTATCCTGTGTTATATATAAAAATGAAAGTTATGTATGATGTTTGTTATAATAACTTCTTCATTAAGGAGGGAGAAGTGTAATGTCTGTAAGCTTGTAATGTTTGTAGCTCCACACTGTGGATGTGGACGTGTTGTGTAATGCAAGTGCAGGGTTAATAATAAACAGAACCAGACTAATCCAAAGGCTTCCGACAGAGCTGCCTGTCATGGTAGAAGATATGTGTGCTTGTGCTCTGTGAATATATCACAGCCGTTGCTATGGACGCCAGCTTTGAATACATCGTGAAGGCCCATTTCACATCGCTAAGGTCTATTTCACATCGCTGAGGCTATCACCCAAAATGAAAAGCCGAAACTAATGGTCTTCAAAATGGGCGATATTCCTGCGATCCTGAAAAATAAAAAAAAATAAGGCCAGAAATATCACCCATTTTTGGCGCTAGCGATCATAGTGGAAAGTCTAGCCCATCTAGATGTTAACATCTCTCAACAACATGACTTTCAGGATGTCCCAAAGCGTTTTACAGCCAATGAAGTATTTTTGGAGTGTAATCACTGTTGTAATGTGGGAAACACGGCAGCTAATTTGCAGACAGCAAGGAATAATGACTAGATAATCTGTTTTAGTGGTGTTGGTTGGGGGATAAATATTGGCCAGGACAATGGGGAAAACTCCTCTGATCTTTTTCTGCCCACCTGAAAGGGCAGATGAGGCCTCGGTTTAATGTCTCATTTGAAAGACGGCACCTCCGACAGTGCAGCACTCCCCCAACACTGCGCTGGGAGTGCCTTGAGGTGCAAGGAATTTCTTAGAAGTGAATTTGTATGAAAGGCAAATAGAGTGACCATGTTGTGCATAACTAGCTGCCACAAATTCGGATGAGGTGGGTGATGTGTATTTGGTGGTGTTGGTTGAGGGAGCAGTGTTGGTCCAGGGCAGCGGGATTACTCCCTGATCTTCCTGGCAGCTGTGTTCCTGCAGCCCTTGGATGTGAGACAAATGCCGCAGGACACTGCATTCTCCTAAAACAGCTGTAATATGCTCCTCACGTTGTGTTTCATTTTTATTATCATTTCGCTCAAACAGTCATGGAGGTTGCCGCCTTAAATAAATATTAGTGATATCACTATTGAGGTAATCCCGATCCTTTATAAATCATTGGTGTGACCTTTGTTAGAGTACTGGGTACAGCTCTGGTCCCCATAGTGTACAAGGATATTGTGGCTATGGAAACGATACAACCAGAGCAAGCAGAATGATTGAGGGGATGGAGGGGTTGGATTATGAGGAGTGATCCTGTAAAAGGCTATGTTCTCACTGGAGAAGAGAAGGTTGAGGGGTGATGTGATTGGTGTTTTTAGCATTCTCGAGGGACTGGAGTTTGCCGACCATGACCAGCTGTCTCACCGTGTCGAGAACAGTAGAACCAGAGGACATGGCCTGCGATTGAAGGGGGTAAATTCAAAACCAATCTGTGGATATTTCAGTGAGTGAGTGGTCAATCTGTGGAACAGGTTCCCCAGGGAGACGGTGGGAGCAGTTAGTGTTGATTCATTCAAATGCAAATTAGATTTCTTTCTGAAAATAGCATTTTGGGATCCAGTATATGAGCAATTTGTGACATGATGGGGTTGTCATGTATCCTATATGTTTACTGCTGGTACCATTACTTATGATGTACCACCAGAATGCATCACAGTGGGAGACTTGTAGGTTACCTGTACAGGTGTGCCTGGCCTAATATAAAAGGCAGGCCACCAGGTGTGATCCTGACTCTGGAGTTATCAATAAAGGACTAAGGTCACTACAGTTCAAGTACAACACATTGCCTCGTGGAGT
Organism: Pristiophorus japonicus; assembly: GCF_044704955.1. NCBI lineage: Eukaryota > Metazoa > Chordata > Chondrichthyes > Pristiophoridae > Pristiophorus > Pristiophorus japonicus. The sequence continues at coordinate 127,093,478 of NC_091982.1, forward strand.
CATTATCAGAGCATCTGAAGACACAACAAGGTGAGTGTAGTGAGCTTGGGAGGAACAGGAGGCTTTGGACCTGTGGTTCCCAAAGCTCTCCACCCCCCCCCCCACCCCCAGGGTTTCCTCACCGAGGCAGATTCATTGATGGAGACTGGTTGCTGTGATTGGTCACCAACTCCATCATTGTTGTATCATGTGACTGCCAGGTATGAGGGGAACGCGATGGACCTTGGTCTTTTTACCTCCAGCAATTGCTATGTTCCCTATGTAAAGAGCCTGCACAATATGGTGCTGGGTAATAAAGATCAGGAAAGTTCAGCTTCTGTCTCCTGTCTGTGCTAAACCAGCTGATGTCCACCACAGACCACAATTGCCTAAATGGGCTGGACATGGTAGATTCAGCCAGGGCTCTCGTTCCTGATCGTTAACGAGTGAATCCCTCCTGGAACATGCATGTGTGTGTCTCGCAATCACCAGTAGTCAAATAGCGAATGAGCATTCAAGTGATCCGCAGAGGGCCAGCAGCTTTCAAGGACATACCCAGAGCATGGGAGCCCTGGGAAAGAAAGTAAACAAATTGGCAGACTGAGTGTCTCGGACTTCCTCCCCCTCACGCTGCCCACCTCAATACCTAACATACAATTAATATCCAATAACGAGGGGTGAGGTAAAAGGCTGCAAAGGAATTGAGAATCTCACTACGTGATAACCGTAACTTCACCTCGAGGAAAAGGACACTGAGAAATGGTCACCCCAGATCCTGGTCCATTTATTGTATTGGCAGAGAATACACACACCCAGAATGATTTCCTTGTGTTCTCCGAGGATCTGTAGCACACCCACCTCACAATCGCAACAGTCCCATGGAGTTTTCTATGGGCTAGACTTTCCAGTTTGCTGGCTATCACCAAAAAATGGGTGATGTTCCCGCCTTGGTGATGTGTCAGCCTTACTGTTCGCTGGCACATCACCCATTTTTTGGATTGCGATTTTCGCCTCAGTGATAACCCACTGACATGAAATGGGTGAAGCGATAGCCCAAGCAACGTGAAACAGGCCAGAAAATGGCCAGCAACGGCCTTCTGCGCATAAGATTCTTTTTGGTGGACAGCTTTTCCCGTGTTTCGAGAGGTCAGGGGTCATTCACACATGCGCAGAAGGCCGTTGCAAAGGGGTATGGTTTGGGGGGGGAGGTTGGGTGGGTGGGTTGTTGTTGTTAAAATAAATACATTTTGTTAGTTTAATAAAAATTTTTTTATTAACATTTACAATTGTGGTGCATTTTCTTCCAATAACATAATAACGTAAGTTACGAAAAAACTGTTGGAAAACAATGGCCAGCCAGACCAGCAAAGGATGAAATGTAACTCAACGCAAACACAACCGTTGTTTTGCGTTAACCGTAACAGTAACTGTGACTGTCCACAATGTAAGTTCATGCAAAGCGTTCAGTTATGAGCTGCTGATGCAACAGTTTTGCAGCAGTGTAACTCCCATGGGGTTTTCCCAGTCTTGCGGTGGGGGTGAGGGGGCGGGGGGGTGGCATGGGGGCTTGGGTTCATCACCAGGCTGATTGTCCACCCCGAGGTGCTCACCAGCCTCCTCGTCCTCCTCTTCTTCCTGCTCCTCATCGTCTACCTCTTCTGCCTCCAATCTTTCTGGAGATGGACCGGCAGCCCCATCTGGCAATTGTTGTCCTCTCCTTATAGCTAGATTATGCAACATGCAACACACCACAATAAACTCAGCGACCTGGTCAGGGTGGTATCGTAGGCTGCCAGCAGAGTGGTCCAGGCATCTGAAGCGCTGTTTTAGGACTCCAATTGTCTTTTTGACGATGTTGCATGTAGCTATGTGGCTTTCGCTGTAACGCTTCTCGGCTTCAGTAAGGGAATTACGCAGTGGGGTCATGAGCCAGCTGGCAAGGCCATGTCTTTTATCCCCCAGCATCCAACACCTTGTGGCTGACTGTCAAACAGGTCAGATGCAGGATGTGCGCATCATGGATGCTGCCTGGAAGATTAGCATTTACTGCCATGGTAATTTGGTTGTGGTCGACAAGGAACTACACATTCAAGGAGTGAAATCCCTTTCGGTTACGAAACACCTCCAGGTTCTGTAAAGGGGCTTTCAGGGCGATGTGCATGCAGTCTATTGCTCCCTGCACCTTGGGAAAGTTTGCTGTTCTCGAGAAACCCAAAGCCCTCCTGGTCTGTGCCTCCCTGGTCATAGGGAAGCTTATAAAGTCCATCCTGCGAGGGTAAAGGCTTCAGTCACCTGTCGAATGGAGCAGTGTGTGGCGAGCTGAGAGATACCACAGATGTTGCCAGCTAAAGCCTGAAAGGAACCCGATGCATAGAAGATAGTGCCGCAGTAACCTTGACTTCAACAGGCAGTGTGGTCCTGATGGTGCAGGTAGGCTGCAGATCCCCCCTTGGTGAGCTGGCATATCTCAGCAATAACCTCCTTTCAGAAGCACAGCCTCTGAAGGCATGCGTTATCAGACAAGTTTGATGTAAGATTGCTTTTTCCTGTAAGTTCGTCGGCTGTACGGTCTCTTCTGCCCACGCGTTAGTCTGTAACCTCTATGATTGACCCTAAACCCTTCCCTTAACTCAATCTCAGATGCCAGCAGTTGTGCACTTAAAAGTAATGGTAGAGAAGCTACAACCCCATCACTACCATCACTATTACTATTACTTTCACTGTTGATATAAATGCTACTACTAAACTGTCCTTTATAATAAAATAAATGCAAATATAATTATAATTATAAATACAAGTATGAATGTGAGTGGATCTATCTGTAAAGGACCCTTAAATAATTCACAAATTATAAGCCCCTTGTTTAACCAGCCTCCTCTCCTACTGTGATGTTCAGAATAGTGTCCGTAGGGCCGCGTTCTGTGAGGAACGCCAGGGAAAAGCAACTATAATCCAGCGATATTCTCGGCGAGCGATCAGCCCGGCGATGTGCCGGCGATGTGCCAAAAGTTGCACCCGACGATGTGTGGGCAATCACCTCAGCGATCACCTCGGCAATGTGAGCCGAAAGTTAGGGGGAAAATTTTCCGGCAATGTTCCAGCCTAACTTTCCACTTTCCACTCAAAATGGGCGATAGCAGACCGTTTTGGATGATTATATGGGCACTAGCCCAGCAATGTGAAGTGGAAAGTCTAGCCACTGATTAATTCTGATTAATTCTAATTTTCTAATTGAGGAGCCTCGCCCCTCCCTACCTCTGTACTCTCCTCCAGCGATACAGCCCTCTGAGATCTATGTGTTTCTCCAATTCTGGACTCTTGAGCATCCCTCACTTCCTTTGGCCCACCAGCGGTGGCCGTGCCGTAAGCTGCCTGGCCCTAAGCTCATGAACTCCCTCCCTAACGCTCTCCACATCGCTACCTCTTCTCTCCTTTAAGACGCTCGTTAAAACCTACTTCTTTGGCCGTCCATCCTAATATCCATTTATATGGCCTGGTGTCAACGTTGTGTCTGCTTGCGCTCCTGCGAAGCACAGTATATAAATGTATGTTGTTTTTGAGTGTGTACAGGATTTGGCTCTTTCTGCTACTTTATTGGATACTGAGAGAGCATGATGAATAGCCTCCATGTCAAACGGCAAGTTCCTCATTTTAAATTCACTTGGTCCTCGAGGGATAAGAAAGATGATTTGATTCACATCAGCAAGCTTCAGTCGGGCATGTGGGCATGTGTGACTCCAGCTGCTGCTTTCCTGCACTCTCACTGTCCAATGCATTTGGGGAGGATTAACAAGGCAAGGGAATACACGTTAAATGGTCGGACACTGAGAAGTGTAGAGGAACAAAGGGACCTGGGAGTGCAGGTCCACAGATCCCTGAAGGTAGCAGGCCAGGTAGATAAGGTGGTTAAGAAGGCATATGGAATACTTGTCTTTATTAGTCGAGGCATAGAATACAAGAACAGAGAGGTTATGCTTGAACTGTATAAAACACTGGTTAGGCCACAGCTGGAGTACTGTGTGCAGTTCTGGTCACCGCATTACAGGAAAGATGTGATTGCACTAGAGAGGGTACAGAGGAGATTTATAAGAACGTTGCCTGGACTGGAGAATTTCAGCTATGAGGAAAGATTGGATAGGCTGCGTTTATTTTCTTTGGAACAGAGGCGGCTGAGGGGAGACCTGATTGAGGTGTATAAAATTATGAGGGGCCTGGATAGAGTGGATAGGAAGGACCTGTTTCTCTTAGCAGAGGGGCCAACAACCAGGGGGCATAGATTTAAAGTAATTGGTAGGAGGTTTAGAGGGGATTTCAGAGGAAATGTCTTCACGCAGAGGGTGGTGGGGGTCTGGAACTCACTGCCTGAAAGGGTGGTAGAGGCAGAAACCCTCACCACATTTAAAAAGTACTTGGATGTGCACCTGAAGCGCTGTAACCTACAGGGCTATGCTGTAAAGTGGGATTAGGCTGGATAGTTCTTTGTCGGCCGGCGCGGACACGATGGGCCAAAGTGGCCTCCTGACATGCTGTAAATGTCTATCATTCTATGATTCTTTGATTAATGTAGAAACAAGAGGCAACCAGACACTCAGGGAGCTGAATAACTAAAGTCACTGCTATGATCACCAAGTCATTGATCGGTTGCAATCATTCACCGAGTAGATTTGCCGAGGGGCCCCTACAGCCGTGGCCCAGTGGTAACACTCCCACTTGTGATTAAGAAGATGATGGGTTCGAGCCCCACTCCAGAGGCTTGAGCAGAAAATGCCGGTGGCTACTCTGGTGTAGCGCCGAGGGAGTGTGTGTGGGGCTGGTGATTAGGATGGGCTGCAAACCCCCTGGCATTGTTGGTGTGAGGCCCGGGATATTTTAAAATGATTAAGAGTCTCCCCTGTTAACCATGTGAATAATCGAGCAGCCCACCTACATGACGCACACAACCTCCGCTACATTTTGCCTAACCACTCGCTGCATAAAAAGGTTTGTTCTTATGTTACCTTTGGTTCTTCTGCCGATCGCCTTAAATCTGTGTCCTCTGGTTCTTGACCCTTCCGCCAATGGGAACAGTTTCTCTCTACCTACTCTGTCCAGACCCCTTTGATTTTGAACACCTCGATCAAATCTCCTCGCAACCTTCTCTGCTCCAAGGAGAACATCCTCAGCTTCTCCAGTCTATCCACGTAACTGAAGTCCCTCTTCCCTGGAACCATTCTCGTAAATCTTTTCTGCACCCTCTCTAAGGCCTTCACATCCTTCCTAAAGTGCTGTGCCCAGAATTGGACACAATACTCCAGTTGAGGCCGGAGCAGTGTTTTATAAAGGTTCATCAGAACTTCCTTGCTTTTGTACTCTATACCTCTATTTATGAAGCCCAGGAGCTTGTAACCCTTGTTAACCACTTTCTCAACCTGTCCTGCCACCGTCAATGTGCCCCGATACCCCCAGGTCTCTCTGTTCATGCACCCCCTTTAGGATTGGACCCTTTAGTTTATATTGCCCTCTCCTCATTCTATTTTTCTGTGTTAAACTTCATCTGCCCCATGTCCGCCCATCCCACCAGCCTGTCTATGTCCTCCTGAAGTCTATCCCTCTCCGCCTCACTGTTCACTATAATTCCAAGTTTTGTGTCATCTGCAAATTTTGAAATTGTGCCCTGTACACCCCAAGTCGTTAATAAATATCAAGAAAAGCCGTGGTCCCCGTACCGACCCCTGGGGAACACCACTGTATACCTTCCCCCAGTCCGAGAAACAACCGTTCACCACTGTTCTCTGTTTCCTGTCACTGAGCCAATTCCGTATCCATGCTGCCCCTGTCCCTGTTATTTCCTGGGCTTCAACTTTGCTGCAAGCCGATCATGTGGCACTTTTTCGAATATCTTTTGGAAATCCATGTACACCACGTCAACCGCATTGCCCTCATCAACCCTCTCTGTTACCTCATCAAAAAACTCGATCAAGTTGGTTAAACACGATTTGCCTTTAACAAATCCGTGCTGCCTTTCCTTAATTAATTCACACTTGTCCAAGTGACTGTTAATTTCGTCCTGGATTATTGTTTCTAAAAGCTTCCCCACTGCCGAGGTTAAACTGGCCGGCCTGTGGTTGCTGGGTTTACCCTTACACTGTTTTTGAATAAGCGTGTATTATTTGCAATTCTCCAGTCCTCTGGAACCACCCCTGTATTTAAGGGGGATTGGGAGATTGGTCAAGGTGAGTACTTGCTTCCACACCCCCTACATACCAGCCTCTCAACCTCGTTCTGTACTCACTGTGTAAACCATACCGCTCCCCCACCACTCCCCCACCCAGTATCTGCAGCTACTCACACTCACAGCCTCCTCTCACGCCTTGCCTACTTTCACAGCTATTCAACCACGGCAGGCACATCTTCCAAATACAGAGCTGGACTCTTACTCACACAGCTTCCTTTTTTTTGCAGGCCAAGATGGCACATACCAGCAGGGAGCAGCAGCAGACTGGAGGCGGTGGGGAAACTGAGCTGTGCCAGCTTACTGACCTGGAGGAGCGAGTGCTGCGTCTCATTGGCCCGCAGGGGGTGGGCACCGTGGCTGGCAGAGACATCGAGCCCCCTGGGAGCAACAACGGTATCTTTATCTCCTCTCCTTTTCTCATCCCACTTCCCCCTCACACCAGAAGGTTTATCACTTTCCAGCTCCTGACACTGTCTGCATTCCTTGCTCCATTCCTGCATCCTGCCCTCAACTTAACACGAGTCAGATAATCAGCCGGCAGCTGTGGAGTCTGCACCTGAGCCCTCGACAGAGTCCGGAGGGAGAGGAGGAGAGGGAGGAGGAGGAGGAGGGGCAGGAGGAGGGAGAGGAGGAGGAGGAGGAGAAGGAGAGAGAGGAGGAGGAGGAGGAGGGAGAGGAGGAGGAGGAGGGAGAGGAGGAGGGAGAGGAGGGAGGAGGAGGGAGAGGAGGAGAGGGAGGAGGAGGGAGAGGAGGGAGGATGGAGAGGAGGAGGGAGAGGAGGAGGAGGGAGAGGAGAAGGGAGAGGAGGAAGGGAGAGGGAGGAGGGGAGGGAGGGAGAGGAGGAGGGAGAGGAGAGGGAGAGGAGGGAGGAGGGAGAGGGAGGAGGAGGAGGAGGAGGAGGAGAAGGGAGAGGAGGCAGAGAGAGGGAGAGAAGGAGGAGGGGAAGGAGGGGGACGATGAGGAGGGAGAGGAGGAGGGGGAGGGGAAAGAGGGAGAGGAGGAGGAGGAGGAGAAGGGAGAGGAGGCAGAGAGGAGGGAGAGGAGGGGGAGGAGTTTGAACCGAGCACTGTGTCACTGCATCTCTCACCCGCAGGCACCAGCTCAGAGACTGGCACTACGCGACC